>NC_064809.1:81521718-81553495 GCF_023721935.1 Panthera uncia
TTAAATGCTGGTCTATACCATGCTTTCTCTCTTAAATGCTGGTCTATGCCATGCTTTCTCTGGGAGATGTCCTCCACACCCATAGGTTCTCAATTACTCAATCTGTATCCCCAGCCCAGGCTATTCTGCTGAGCCCTGGGCTCATATGTTCAATTGCCCTCAGGTACCTCAAACACACTCCAAACTGAACTTGTCACCAAACTGCCCCCTTTCAGGTCACCACCACCAGGTCAGTCTGGGATTCATGCTCAAGGTCTCCCTTTTCCTCAAGCCCCACATCCACTCAGAATTTTTCAAATTGACATCAAACTGTATCTTTTTTAAATTTTTAAATGTTTTATTTATTTTTGAGGCAGAGAGAGACAGAACATGAGCAGGGGAGGGGCAGAGAGAGAGGGAGACACAGAATCAGAAGCAGGCTCCAGGCTTTGAGCTGTCAGCACAGAGCCCGACACGGGGCTCGAACCCACAAACTGTGAGATCATGACCTGAGCCAAAGTCGGACGCTTAACCAACTGAGCCATCCAGGCGTCCCAAACTGTATCTTTTTTAAAAATGTTTATTGGGGCGCCTGGGTGGCGCAGTCGGTTAAGCGTCCGACTTCAGCCAGGTCACGATCTCGCGGTCTGTGAGTTCGAGCCCCGCGTCAGGCTCTGGGCTGATGGCTCGGAGCCTGGAGCCTGCTTCTGATTCTGTGTCTCCCTCTCTCTCTGCCCCTCCCCTGCTCATGTTCTGTCTCTCTCTGTCCCAAAAATAAATAAAAACGTTGAAAAAAAATTTAAAAAAAAATGTTTATTTATCTTGAAAGAGAGAGAGAGAGAGACAGAGAGAGTGGGAGAGAGTATCCCAAGCAGGCTCCATGCTGTCAGTGCTCTGAGCACCAAGCCTGAAGTGGGGCTCAATCCCCCAAACTGAGATCATGACTTGAGCAGAAATCAAGAGTCCCATGCTCAACTGACTGAGCCGCACAGGCGCCCCTCAAACTATACCATACCTTTATTTATTTATTTTTGAGAGAGAATGCATGAGTGGGGTAGGGACAGAGAGAAAGGGAGAGAGAATCCCAAGCAGTCTCCTCACTGTCGGTGCAGAGCCCGATGTGGGACATGAACCCACAAAGGGGGTTGTGAGATCATGACCTGAGACAAAGTCAGACGGCATAACCAACTGAACCACGCACCCCTCAAACTATATGCCTTTACATGCCATTCCCTCGTTTCCATCCCAACAGCCACTGTTTTAGTTCGCCATCTTCTGTCTAGACTTTTAGAACACTCCTCCAGTCATCCTCCAGAATGATGCTTGAGTGGTCCTTGTGAAAGCACATTTAATCCATCGAAACCACTTAAGGAATCTCCTACTTCGTAAAGCAGCGCTTTGGGGAGGGAGGTTACTCCTAGAAACTGGGCAAAATCGGCAGGCGGCGACTTTGCAGCAACCGAGCCCCACCCACTCCTTCCCTGGAGTGAATCAGGCCTGCCCAGGTCGCGTCCCCATCGCCTCGGTGGCAGGTCCGGGCCTGGCGGACAGCCCACCGCCCGCAGGGAACACGGCTTCCGAGCGCCCGCCCCCAGCGCCAGGTGAACCCACCCACCGCGCGGACGTTGGGGCCGGGCTGGCGCCAGGGGGCGGAGCCAGTCCCGCACCGCCCTGCTGCGCGCCTGCGGGGCAGCCTCCGGTCACGTGACGGCGGCCCAGGTGAGCACCGCTTCCGGGGTCGGGAGCCTGCTTCGCCGCCGGCTCGGGTTTTCCACTCAGTCGGGTGCACCCTCCGGAGAGGGAGACTATGGCGTCGTCCTCTGTCCCGCCGGCTACCGTATCGGCGGCGACAGCGGCCCCGGGCCCGGGTTTCGGCTTCGCCTCCAAAACCAAGAAGAAGCATTTCGTGCAGCAGAAGGTGAAGGTGTTCCGGGCGGCCGACCCGCTGGTGGGCGTGTTCCTGTGGGGCGTAGCCCACTCGGTGAGACCTGGCATTAGCCCCCCATGAGCCCCGTCCAAACCCAGCTGCTCGTGCTCCTCCGGGCGTCCCTGTTTCCACGCTCCCGCCTGCGGAGCCCCTCGCGCTGCCACTTTCCCCCGCGGCTGTCCTGGTCCCTGCCCACCAAACCTCAGGTGTTCCCCGGAGTATCTTGTTTTAGACGTTGTTGCTTGGTTGGTTGGTTTTTGAAATGTAGGCTTTTGGTTCCCTTCCGCCCTACATTCCACCACCCTAGTTCCGCCTTCTCCACCTGAAATCCAACTTTCTCCCTTCTTCCTGCCGGGTCCAGCCTCAGCCCCAGGCCACAGAGACTGGCCCGGACCCGGCATCAGCTGGAAGGACATTAGGGGGAGTGGCTTTTCGGGGTTGGTGGTAGAGAGGTCTCCGGTGAGAGTGTGCGTGTGGAAGGGGAGCAGGGAAGGTAGCTGGATGAGGGGGATCGTTCGCTTTCCTTTCCAGCTGCTGTCCTTGATTTTGGAACCTTGGCTTTGAGGGAAGTTCCAGGCTTTCCTGGACTTTCTGATCCTACTTGTCCTTTCCTTTCCCTTCCAGAGGTACAACATTTCAGAGAAGCTACCCACCCTCAGCCTCATTAGGACTTATGTATGGTATATTTCTTTGGTCTTAATTGCATCCCCGTTGCTGGCTGGAGTGATGGCGTTTGGTGTAATTGGGGGACATCTCTGACCAAACAGATGGCTGAGGAGCTCTGGTCCTGGGGACACTATGATGGTGAACTTTAGAAACAGGTAGAGGCTATGACCTGGGAATGAGGAGGAGGCCAAAGAGGCCAGTGAATCTCTTTTTCTTTACTCAGGTGCAGGATGCACAACTGTTGCCCCCTTTCCCTCAGATCTGGAGTGGGAGGGATGCCGTGACTTTGAATGTAACAGGCAATATTTTATGAATGCATTTCCTTGAATTGTTACAGTCATGGCAGGAGGTGAAGAGAATACAGTTTTTGTCCCCTCCTTAATTTGGGGTTTAAAATGTCGTTGGGGGTCTGCCAGCTCCCTTTTGCATTTGTGGTTCTGTGGACTGCTCCCAACTCCTGGGTGGTAATATCTTTAATTAGAGAGTATCCAGGCTAAGGCACTTGGGATGGGCAAAGCAGATGGAGGTAGGGCTGCCTCTCATACGTACCTTCCAGGTGACCCATCCATCCCTTTGGGAAGCTTAACAAGGAGGATTTTCCTTTGCTAAGGATAGAGGGTGTTACATGAGACCTGCCTCAGCTTCCCCAGGTATATATACTTTAGCTCCAACACCCCACCCTCCAGCCAACACACATTTACTTCAAGTGTCTAGAATGGAGAATTCCTTGAACATATGTCTTAGTGATGATTCAGCCTGCTTAACAGCAGGTGGCGAGGAGGGGCATGAAGAACTGTAGCTGAATTTTAGGCTGGGAATCTCAAGTGGCTTTTTTTCCCCCACCCTGGAGGAATATGTTCTGCCCTCCTTTTCTCCTGAGAACGAGAGGAGCACAGTTTCACTGAAATCTGTGGGATTTAGGTTAGACTGCACTTCATAACCTGTGTTGAATGATCAAGTAAAGTTAGGCAAGGCATTCATTTATTCACTTAATAAACACTTCAGGACCCCTTGTACCAAACATTATGCTAGCAAGGCACCCGAGAGATGCAGACAATTACAGCTGGTCCTTGCCCTTGAAGAGCTCATGATTTAGGTGGGGAATTTACATAAACTAGCCATTAGAGTCATATGATAAGTGCACTATTAAAGGTGGGTGAGCAGTACCATGGCAACGCTGGGGGGAAAACACATCTCCTTGGGATTTCTTAGTACAGGAACTCCCTTTCCACCCAAAATTAGCAGATGGTTGGCTCTGGGGGCCAGGGAGGGCATGTGTTGCTCGCCTCCTTTGGGCCGTGGGTTGGCTTGACTTTAGGAACAGATACCTCAATGAACTCTTATCTTCCGCCCACCTGCATTCCCTCTAGAATCAGCTGCTCTTCTTTACCTTACACCCAGGCAGGTGGGGACCTACTAGAGAGACCTGGGTCAGGGTGGTCTGGAAGGACTGGTCCTGTTTGTAAGGAGATGCCTCCTGCAGGATTTGGACATCTCATTCTTGTTGCTGTTGACTCCCCAGAGTCCCATTAACACTCTTGTGTACTTTAAGGAATGCCTTTTGTTTTGTTTTTAATGGAGCGTGGAACTGTTTGTCTTGAGTCTGCTGAGGGTATTTTTTTTTTCTTTAGAACTTCTCACAGCTTTAAAAATAGTCCTGAGCTGCTTACAGGGTTTGCCTAATATAAAATGACTGCTGTGAGCATGAAGTTCCACGGGGGTGGAGTGTGAGGGGCTGTGTGTGGGGGTTGCTCACTGCAGTCCTTGCTGGGCAGCAGAAGAGGTCAACGCATTCTCTCACCTCTGGCAAGTAGTTGCATAACCAGTGTTTTTAAAGGAATGAGGTTTGAGTTGCCCATTTGTGACTCTTGCCCAGACACAGTGTAGAAGTAGCTCTCCGTACCCCTACTCACTGGCTCCCTATTCTTGTTTTGGCTTATCAGATCAATGAGCTCAGCCAGGTGCCTCCCCCAGTGATGCTGCTGCCAGATGACTTTAAGGCTAGCTCCAAGATCAAGGTCAACAATCACCTTTTCCACAGGTATGTGGAGATCCTTGGTCTTCTCACGTCAGCCTTCCCAGAAGAGAGTATTGTGTAAGTTTAAGAGTTAAGATGCCATGAGTTGAAGGTTTTAGATGTGGAAGGCAACTTACAAATTCTATGTTCTAACCTCCTTCCCAGTGCAGAAATTCAGTATCGTGCAAAGAAACCATTGTAATGACTACCAGTGTAGAGAACGCTGGAATATTTATACTAGTTTGTTTTTCATCTGACCTGGTGATACCATAGAGTAAATATATTTGGATGCCCTTACCATTAGCCTTCTGATAGAGACTGCTTGAAAGAAATATCTGAGTCTCCTAAGTGCTCCCGGTATCAAAAGATGCCATTCAAAACTGTGGCACCTATTGCCGATTTTAGGATGTCTCGAACTTGCATGAGATTTGGGAAACACTACTGTTTGGCTGGGCATTAGATCCTGGTTTTTTTAAGCTGCTTACCAGCCATGTGTTTGAAGCAGGCCCCTCAACCACCCTGTGCTACAGACTCTCCTTCTATAAAATACCCCTTTAAATATAGGGAATAAAATAAAGGAAAAAATATACCCCTTTAAAGGACTTCACAAGAGTTTTATGAGACTCAAATAAGGTAATGTGTATGAAGGTGCTCTGTAAACTGTCAAGCCCTGTATAAATGTAATATTGTTAACTTTGTTTTCTTGCCTTGAAAACCCTTATTTCAGGGAAAATCTGCCTAGTCATTTCAAGTTCAAGGAGTATTGCCCCCAGGTCTTCAGGAACCTCCGTGATCGATTTGGCATTGATGACCAAGATTACTTGGTGAGATTACTCGGGTTTTCGGGTGAGGGGAGTCATTTTTCCCTAACAAATGGGGAACTCCTTGGGCCGGTCATGTTTGGAGATATGAGAGCCTTGACAAGTCTGATTCTTTACCTATTTGTGGTCACAGGCATCTCAAAAATCTGATGAAAGCCACTTACCCTTTCCTTGGGGGAAAATGTGGCCACATTAAAAATTTTGCTTTCACTATCATTCACTCCATAGTAGGGTCATCAGATTAAGATCCCCAGCTCAACCTTTTATGCAAGGGTTTTATCCACTTTCAGGCACATTCACTTGACCATTATCCTATGACTTGCATCTCCATGCAAAGAGGAAAAGAGCCTCTGGCCTGTTTGTGTCCCCAGGTATCCCTTACCCGAAGTCCCCCAAGTGAAAGTGAAGGCAGTGATGGTCGCTTCCTTATCTCCTATGATCGAACTCTGGTCATCAAAGAAGTATCCAGTGAGGACATTGCTGACATGCATAGCAACCTCTCCAACTACCACCAGGTCAGGCCTCTTTCCAGCTTCATCCTTTCCCCTTCCTCTCTATTCATAGTTTGGCTGCTAGAGCACATTGGGAGACTTCCTATCCCTTCTCCTCCCTGCAACGTATTTTGCTTCCCAAGAAGCACTTGACATCATGTATTTGAAAAGGAGGAATTTCATAAAAAGCCTCTGAATACCTCGTTGTGTTCTTTTCTAAATAGGAGAAGTTAGACGTGTTCCTTCTCCTTTGGCATTTATAATCGAAAAGCACTGTGGATTGATATGTAAAGGGCACACATACAGCAAAGTATAAACTGTAGACTAAGCCAGAATTAGGTGAAGTGTTAATGCCAAATATACTGTCAGGAATAAATGCGGTTTTGAAGAGAAAATCAGGATAAGCACACAATTGGGGATAAACTGGAGGAGAGAAGCCATGATCACATCCAGTCCTAAGTGGGATTAGGGAGGCTATTCTGTCTGATTAGATTAACTTGGAATGTGGAGTTTCTGGAATATTTTGGTGATAAAAACACTGAATATCTTCCTACCGAAGAAATATATCCCCAAAGTCAACGAGCAAGGAATAAATGAAAGACTCGAAAAATGTTTGGTTTATTCAACAAACACTGGATGTCTATTCTTACTAGGCCCTACATTAGGCAGTAGAGAAAGAAGTGAATGAGGAAGAGACCCTGGAGTCTCTCTTGGTCTAACGGCAGAGAGTAGGAAATGAGCATTAGCACACAGCAAGATGTGTGCAGGAGTAGAGGTACGTAGAGAATGCTGTGGGAGTGCAGAGGAAGAGCATCCCAACTTACCTGGGGAAAGAGCTGCACTGGGAGGTTCAGGGAGAGATTTTTAGAGGGAATAGCATAGAAGTTGAGTCTTGGAAGACTAGAATGGACTCACGGGAAAGGTGGAAGAAAGCATTCGAGGCAGAGGAAAACACGTAAAGGCACAGAGCTCTGAGACAGGTATGTTGTTTAGAAATAGCCCTGTGAGTGCATTTTCAAGAATGGGTTAGAGAAAAGAATACCTTGAGTAAAGATGCCAAGTAGGAGGTAACGATAACAGTCTAGGTGAGGAATGACGAAGGCTGGAGGAGGGATGGCAGTGGACACACAGAGGAAGACCTGTGAGAGACTCATGGGAATTCAGGCAGAGGTGCCTCCAGATTCCTGGTTAGGGATGACTGGGTGTCCACTCATTAACAGTTGGGAAGCAGAAAAAGAAACCGGTTTTGGGGAGAAGACAGCTTTGATTTAGATGTGTCGAATGCAGGGTTTCTACAGTTCTTCCAGATATAGATGTCCCGTAAGTGGTTGGGGAGTGGAGTTCAGGAAAGTAGAAGTGTAGATTTGAGAGTTACGGGTGAGTAGATGGTAATGAAAGCCGTAAATATGGATGAGGTTATTGATAGGGAAATGTGTGGAGAAGACCTGAAAAGAAGGCTGAGGATAGAACCTTGAGGAGCAAGTAGAGAGAGGAGCCCATGAAGGAGACTCTGAATTGCCGGATGCCCTGCTTTGTTCTGTGTGGGATTCGAGGAGAGACAGGAGGAGAATTGGAAGAGTGGCAGAGTGGGGCTCAGGGTGAAGAGAGTTCTGGCGAGAGACTGGTCAGTGGGATCCGGTGCCACCTACTTGAAATACAATGACTAGAATCCTTGTTGGATTTGGCAACTGAGGGATCTGAAGAAGGGAGGAGTAGAGAGATTTCAGAGGAAAACCGAGGGTATGATCTGATTTTACTGGTTTGAGGTGTAAACGAGAGGAAGTAGGTTGATTGCAGACTACTTTTCCGAGAAGGCTGGCTCTGAAGAGAAGTAGGCAGCAATACTGAGAGATGGCTAGCCCTGAAAGAGGCCACCATGCAAACATTTTTACTACAGGAATCTAGCCCACCAGGAAATGTTAATCTAGGTAAAATCACTTCATTGGTAAGCAGATGTCATTTCTAATCCTGGTTCTGTGACCCCTTGTACTTAAAGAGGGTCTAAAATAAGGATCATTCTTACCTTCCTCATCTCAAAGAGTGATGAAGAGGAAATGAGAGAAGGCACTGTCAGATTAAGAGACATTCTACAGATGGACTACATCAGAGGAGACGAGGAGCCCCGAGCGGCGTGGATAACCGCAGGCCTCTGTAACAGTCCCCACCACTTTTGGCCTCGTAATCTCGCTACTTGAAGTTGTCTGCCCTACCCTGGAACGGTGGTATTTGAACTCCTGTCCCTGGGCTGTTTATGCATTTACTGCTCAGCTTCTCCCCATTCCTTCCTCCCTTCTACCCCAGTACATCGTGAAGTGCCATGGCAACACACTGCTGCCCCAGTTCCTGGGGATGTACCGAGTCAGCGTGGACAGCGAAGACAGCTACATGCTTGTGATGCGCAACATGTTTAGCCACCGTCTTCCTGTGCACAGGAAGTATGACCTCAAGGTAAGAAGAGGATAGCTAGGGCTGAGGGAGAGGCTCCTGATAGCCTGAGAATGGGGAAGGGCCTGGGAGGGCACTTCGATGGTTCGTTTCAAAGGAAAGAAGACTGTGGGTTTGAGTACTTGTCTTAGGAGCTGGATCCTGACTATTCTTTTAGCCACTTCTGCTGACTTGATCTTTGGGTCTCTCCACAGGGCTCCCTAGTGTCCCGAGAAGCCAGCGATAAGGAAAAGGTGATACTAATATTAGATGATAGGGTGAGGGATGAGGGAGGGCAGATAAAGGGATCTCTTTAGGATAGAGGTAGGGATCGTCAGCTACTTATTCTTATCTTAAACCACCAAAAAGAAGAGAGATGTAAACCTGTGCTGATCCAGGGATTAAATGTTTGGAATGCGCAGTGGAAAAAGGTGCTTTCTCACTGGCATAGGTTATTTCCTGTGGAAGGTTTGGGGATGGATGAAGATGACAGACTTTAAGAGTAAAATGCTTACCCTCTACCCCCCACTCCGGGTTCTTTGTATCAAGCAGCTATTTTTGCTTAAGAAGAAAAAAGAAAAGTCAGCATGAGGGGTCTTGACTGAAAGCCATAAGCAGAAGGTAATGGGATGTGATTTGGGGTACCGCTGCAGTGACTGAGTCTGGAGAAGCCACTAGAGCTGAGAACAGCCTCTGGGGCAGCATTGCAGTGTGGAGTCAGAGAGGGGCTGTAAGATCTCTCTCCCCTCAAAGCCACTGAGTTAGATGTAGAGCCCCAGGTAGAGCATGGTTCTCTGAGACCTTGCAGAGAGGGATATATTCCCAAGGTGTCCCTTTACTTATTTTCAGGTTAAAGAATTGCCCACCCTTAAGGATATGGATTTTCTCAACAAGAACCAGAAAGTTTATATTGGTGAAGAAGAGAAGAAAGTATTTCTAGAGAAGCTAAAGAGAGACGTGGAGGTGATGATTGGGGTGCTTTGGGAAGTAGCTGCTTCCTTTAGCTCCCCACAGGGCGGTTGTTTCTCCCATTCACAATCTGAGGGAACTGCTCCCCTTCCTTTTATTCTTTGGGTTGTCTGCATGTAGGGGAGTTGGGTTTGAGACATGAAAAACTCCTGGAGGTGACCCGTGGATGGGGTGGCTGGAATCAGTTAAAAGGATGACCTCAGATACCAGGACATTTATGTACTAAAGGGCAATGATATACTCCCTCAATCTGCATCCTTCCTTCCACCAAGAGGGCCTCAGAAGCTCAGGAGTGGAGGTATAAGGGTGGTATGTGGGAGTGGGGAAGGAGATCTGAGGTATCTGACTTTTCAGTGGGGTCTCAGTTCCTAGTGCAGCTGAAGATCATGGACTACAGCCTTCTGCTGGGCATCCATGACATCATTCGGGGCTCGGACCCAGAGGAGGAGGGACCTGTGCGGGAGGAGGAGTCAGAGGGGGATGGGGACTGTGGCCTGATGGGACCACCTGCGCTCGTGGGCTCCTATGGCACCTCCCCTGAGGGTATTGGCGGCTACATCCATTCTCATCGGCCCCTGGGCCCTGGAGAGTTTGAGTCCTTCATTGATGTCTACGCCATCCGGAGTGCTGAGGGTGAGAAAGGTTCTGGGAATATTAAGGGTGGGGGGCGGGGGGGGGGGGGGGGGGGGGGTGGGGGGGTGGAGGGCTTGGCCTTGTAGAACAGAGACCAGGGTGGTGGGTGGAAAGGCTGCTTAGCTTTTCAAAACAGATCTGATTGCTTCTTTGGGAGAGAGAATTGGGACAACACATGCTCTTCATTGCTGGTTTCTTTCCCCAGGGGCCCCCCAGAAGGAGGTGTATTTTATGGGCCTCATTGACATCCTGACACAATATGATGCCAAGAAGAAAGCAGCTCATGCGGCCAAAACCGTCAAACATGGGGTGAGGGTTCCCCAAAGCCTTCCTGTCTTGACTGTTTGGGAACAGGGAGCCTTTTGTGCTGGAGCAGTGGGGTGGCAAAAGGACAAAGGGTTGGGGATGGAAGTGGTGTGGAGTGGAACGGAGGGTAGGCAGTGGGGAGAGGTGTCAGGGTGGCCTGACACCGTGTTCCCTATCTCCTGTCACAGGCTGGGGCAGAGATCTCCACTGTGCATCCTGAGCAGTATGCTAAGAGATTCCTGGATTTTATTACCAACATCTTTGCCTAAGAGACTGCCTGACTCCATGCTGACTGCTGCTTTATGTCCAAGGTGGCAGGGTTGTGAGAGGCTTAGGGGAATTGTGGAATGTTGACCACTGTTTCTTCTCTTCCTCCTTTGTTAAATACTAGCTACAGGCTCCTTCCATTCAGATAACTCCATCTTGTTGAGTAGGCTCTTCCTGGCCCTCAGAAATACATTGTCCTATCTCCCCATCTAGTTTTCTTCCTTCTCTCTCTCCCCCCCAACAAGTCTGCTTGCTTCATGAGAGTGTTAATGTTGACTCACTCCCAAGTGCCTTGATCTTTGTACATGTCCTGTTGTTTCTATAACATAGGAGGTGATGGGGGAAGGGGGTTCTCTGCCATCTTCAGGACCTGACTGGACAGATGGACCTGGCTCAAGAAGCTACTCCGGATGCACTTTGCTGCATGGGATACACTAAGAGTGTCTGAGTTTTGCTGATAACTTTATAGAACTCACTGTGGCATGCCTCCTTCCCAGGAGGCCCTGGGAAGGAGGACTTTCAAGATACTACAGTTGTGGGTGCTGGCATGCACATATGTGATGGGATGTGGCCCATCTTACACACACATGGGGTGGAGAGTGGCGAGCCGGCTGGCACCTCACAGAGGTGGGATCCAGGAGGAGTCGCGATTATGTGGGGAACTGGAGGTCTTTGTCAAGAATTGACTGCTCTCCAACCTCTTCCTTCACCCCACTTCTGCCCCCCACCCCAGTACTTTGGGCACAAGAGCCCAGAGATGACCAAAGTGTTCAAGTCTGGGTGAAGATGTTTGTTGCTGCTCTTCACCAGGACCTCCCATGCCTCCTGGGGCTGGAACCCTTCAGTGGGGGTGTGGGCAGTTCTAGAGGCTGGGGTGATGGGCCAGGGTATAAGGTTCATTCCCAGTGCTAGATTTCCTTTCTTCATGTCTAGCCATCCCTGAGGTTTTATTCCCAGCAGGGGGGAATATCTGTACCCGGGTCAACCCTGGTCATTTCAAGAGGATGAAGGTCTCCAGTGTGGGGGCCTCCATTCTCATCGGCCCCTGGGCCCTGGAGAGTTTGAGTCCTTGGAGGTGTGCGCCTAACATTTCCTTCCCAGCCCCTTCTCAAACCCTTTTTCCAGTTGGATTTGTCACTCTGTTCCTTTCTTTCTCATCCCATACCGCTACTGTGTCTCCCAGGGGACAGATGGCCTTCTTTGTCATCTTCACTCTCCACCCCCAGAGAGGAGTCAGAGCCATAACTCAATCACCCGGCCTCCTCCAAAGAGTCGAAATGACATGTGATAGTCTCAGAATGTAGAGGACCCTGATGAACCAGATAGTGGCCTCCCCTCCCCCTAATGCCTCTGGGGCTAAGGCAGCCATTCTTGCTACCCTCCATCCCCCTTACGGCTTCTACCCTTTTTTTTTTTTTTTTTAACATAAAGATGGGCACCAGCGACTGGCCTGTGGGGATGCAAAGATTCTTTGCTCTGTATCTAGCTGGACTGATCTCACAAGAAGTCATGCAGTCATTAAAGAGACTTCCTTTCTCTCCTCCATCTTCTGCTCCAGAGGAAATAACAAGAGGAGTCCACGGCTAAAGATTAGAGCCCCTATAATATCTCCCGTCAGGGGCCTGATGATCTCTCTCATTCCAACCGTCTACCTTTCCCCTGTTGAATGCAATAAAACTCCGTGACACCAGCAGCTGTTGCTCTTTAGAAATTGGTTTTCTGACCATGTGGCTGATGTATCATGAGCAGTATGGTCTTCATTTGTTGCTTCTGTTTTTCATCTTTTTTGTTTTATTAATTAATAAAAAAGATCTTGTGTATTTACTCCCATTGCTGTCATTGTATAGGAAGTAACTTATTGAAGCCATATTCCTTCACAGGCATGCCTCCCCTCCCCCACTTTCCTGAGGAACACTGTGCTTAGGGGTGTGGAGACCAGATGAAGAATTGATCTTTAAGGTGTTAGGCTCCTAACTAAGAATGTGGCTTTCTAGATAGATAGCTGTGAACTTAAAAGGTTGTGAGGGGTGTGCATGGGAATGAAAAACTTACTCTCCAGCTTTGTGGGAGTTCAGCTATGGGTTGGGGCAGGGAGAACAGATGATGTGACTGCCCCTCTTCCCCCAGGGTTCTGGGCTTGATCACACACCCATTCCTGTAAAGGTGAGTGAACCTCTCAAAGCACGCATGAAGGAGCTAAAAGAAGGCACTGGGTGTCCCCCAGGCTTCCTGGGAAAGATATCCTCTCTGCAGAGCAGGAAGAGGACAGCAGGGTCCTGGGAAAGAAAAAAGTGACCAACCCTCCAGCCCAGAGGGGGAGTGAAGAAAGGGGTGGATAAACAGAGGTTGTTGCCAGTCTGGGAGATCCAGCACTGTTTGGCTGATGAGGTCTTTTGGCTGGTGGAAAAACCTGGCTTGATGTGGCCCCAGGGAAGTGAGTTGGACTGGGGGCGGAGATTGCTCTGATGTGGGAAGCAGAACAGAACAGAGCTGTTTTTTTCTTTGAGAGTTTTTAACTCTATTTAAACCATAGACTTGACATCCCCCCCCCCCCCCGCAAGGCATTAAAAAAAAAAAATGTATTCACCTCCCATTCGGCACTGGCCTCAGTATCCCTGTTTGTGGAAACAAAAATCAGAGGCACTTACCAACACCCATCTGGGAGCAGGTTGTGGGGGTCACAGAAGGTAACAACCTAGGAAAAGGCAAGCGATGAGGGAAGGAATTGAAATAGTTTAGTCCTGGGGTTTGTTTATTTTTCAGAACCAGTGCTTTTCTTTTTACTATGACTCTTCTTCCCATCCCGAATTAGTCCTCAAAGGCCCTTCTAGCATAAGGATCACAGAAAAATTGCCCCTTGCCCACCTACCTAACCGACACTCCTCGCCCACCCATCCACCACCAGCTTGCTGAAGCCGCCACGCAGCTGGCTGGAATAGCAAAGGCAGAGGGCCCCTCCCGGGAGGGGGAAGCGAGAAGGGTGGCGTCTCCAAGAGATTTAACCTCCTACCCTCGGTTCCACACGCCACCCCCTCCCTCCAAAGACTGGGACAGCGCCTCCATTTTTGTTTTGGGGCGGAAGGGCAGGGGCTCTTGCATGGAAGGGGGTCAGAGGAAACGGTGATTATCACCTGTACGGGAGAAGCGGGTGCTGTCCTCCCTCCTACCCTTTCTCTCGGTCTGCACCCCCTCTGCAAACTCCCCCCCCAACCTTCTCGGGGTCTCCCCCCCCCCTTGTTGCTAGGGCCCAGACCGTCATCCCAGCAACAGCCTCAGTCATGTGACCGGCAATGGCGGCGCTGACGAGAGGTAGGTGAGCCCGGCGCCCCCCACACCCACCGCGCGCCCCCCGGACCCCGCTCGCACCCCCCGCGCGCCTTCCCTGCCCCCCCTGAGCCCCCTCCTCTGCCTCCTCACCCGCGCGCGGCGCCAGGGGCCCCCTCCACGCCTGGCGGATCCTCTTCCTATCACCCTCCAGCCTTGGCCTCCATTTGGGGGTTCTGGGGACTGCGATCGGGCCGACATGCACCCCCACCCAGTGCTGGGGCTCTGGGGGCTCCGGCGAGAGGGGGACGTGGGGGTTGGTTCTGGGTCTTGCAGGAGGTCATGGGGGGAGGGGTGGGGCTGCCTCAGTTGATGCCCCCAGGGACCCTCGCCCCTCCCGGCTGCCCCTGTCTGGCCTCTGTCTGGAGGGAGGGACTGGCCCTGTGTCCGGCCTGGGTTGCCCCAGAGGAATCGGAGACCCAGCATAAGCTGTGGCCCCGCCTCCCTTTTCTGTGCCAGCAGGACTTGGAGCTAAGGACATCTAGGTCCTGGGTTCCCTCTGATGGCGAGGGGGGTGTTCCACCTTGGACAGACTGAAGGAGCTGAGGTTCTAGGATTTCAATTTCACTTTCTGAACCTGGAGGTGCAAATGGCTTTGAGGGGACTATGATGGAGGCACAAACAGAGCCGCTCCCCTTTGGATCAGTCTAGGAATTGAGGTCACACTAATGGCCCCTCTTTCTATTTGAGCTACATGTGGAGGTGTTGTAGGTACACCTCTGTAGCTGAACATGGTTAAGACTCAGGGGAAACAGCAGGCTCCTCCAGCTGAGCCCCTGCTATTCCCCACCCCTCCCTAAATGCAGACTGGGTTGCTGACAGGCTTATGCTCTAGTGCTGGGTTTAAAAGGTGACAGTAAGAACTTTGTTATTGCAGGGGTTCTTGCCACTTTGTTTGCATTCCAAACGGACTTCTCCTCAAAGAAGTCTCCCTAGCGATAGGGGCTGAATTACTTGGGAATATGGGGCACGGTAAGGAGTTGGGAGCCTAGGAAATCTTCTTATCCATGTGATCTGAGGGAGGTGGCAGGAAAGTCCTCCATCTGTGTGGGCTTTCACCCTTCCTGACTTCTCTTATCTGTGCCCTAGGCTTTCTCCATAGCCTCAGAGCTGGAGGAGAAAAGAGGAAAGTTAGCATTGTTGAAGTTCCATCTTTAGCAACCTGGGGAGAGGCTGGGGAATGGATTCTGCAGGAAAGAAGGAGAAGAAATGGAAGAGGAGCTTCTGATTTGTTTCTGGGCTGCCGGTGGAGTGACATTGGTCATCATAACCCTTTACTGTCCCCCTTCCCCCTAGACCTGGTCAGCTGAGTGTGGAAAAAGAGGAATTTCTGCTGCTTTCATCGTCCATGGGCTTTCCAGGTATGTGCCTCCCTTGGGAACTTCAGCTTTCACCTGTAAATTGGTTTCCTCCATTCCATGTGCCAAGTAATCCCATCCCCAGTAACTTATACCCCGGTTCCCAGTCTTCTGTTACATGGGCTGCTGGGTTGGGGCACGTGGGAAGGGGGTAGGGGGCTTCTCACTTTCCCTCCTTTTCCTTTCCACCTACCAGGTCACACAACCTACAAGTAGGGAGCAGGGACAGAGAGAGAGAGCCTGCATGCCAATTCTAAGCTCTTCAGGATCAAAGTGAGCAAAAAGGAGGGTCAAAAAGTCTCCCTCCCCTTTAAAGAACCCAGTTTTCACCCAGAGGGAGGAGGGCTAGATGATTTCTGTGATCTTGGGAGGAGTGTAAAGAGAACCAAGACTGATGCTTGGCTCAGATGATGATAATAATAAAGTTATTAAAACTTGTTTTGCTCTTCAGTGGGTGCTGGGGGTTTGAAAGATAGGAGGAGACAGAAAATGAACTTGGGGGAGGAGTTGGGGTTGGCCTTTGAGACAGTAGAGGTAATATAGGGTTGGAAAGGAACCTGAAGTAGGAGGCACTGACTTTGTCAAATAGGGACCCCCCACCCTGAGTCCCTTTCACCCTGGGGGCAGTGTCGTTCGTCCTGTCCAGAATGGCAGCCTGTGGAGGCACCTGCAAGAACAAGGTGACTGTCTCTAAGCCTGTGTGGGACTTCCTGAGCAAGGAGACCCCAGCCCGGCTGGCCCGGCTTCGGGAGGAGCACCGTGTGTCCATCCTCATAGACGGCGAGACTTCTGACATCTATGTCCTCCAGCTTTCCCCACAGGGCCCTCCCCCTGCTCCTCCTAATGGGCTCTACCTGGCCCGGAAGGCTCTCAAGGGGCTGCTGAAAGAGGCCGAGAAAGAGCTGAAGAAAGCTCAGAGGCAGGGAGAGCTTATGGGCTGCCTAGCTTTGGGGGGTGGTGGGGAACACCCTGAGCTGCACCGCCCAGGGCCTCCCCCTCCCCCTCTGCGAGCAGCCCCACTCCTGCCCCCAGGGGCTCGGGGGCTTCCCCCGCCTCCTCCTCCCCTACCCCCTCCTCTTCCTCCCCGCCTTCGGGAGGAGACAGAAGAGCAGGAGAGCACCTGCCCCATCTGTCTGGGGGAGATTCAGAATGCCAAGACATTGGAGAAGTGCCGGCACTCATTCTGTGAGGGCTGCATCACCCGAGCCCTGCAGGTGAAAAAGGCCTGTCCCATGTGTGGCCGCTTCTATGGGCAGCTGGTGGGCAACCAGCCCCAGAATGGGCGGATGCTGGTCTCTAAGGACGCCACACTCCTGCTGCCAAGCTATGAGAAGTACGGCACCATCGTCATCCAGTACGTCTTCCCGCCCGGTGTCCAGGGGGTAAGAAGACCTATGGCCTGCCTTTGCCCTTTGGTTTAGCCCAAGCTCCTTTGGTGTGCCCCAAGCATGTTCTCTGGCCTAGGAAAACTGGGTGAGGGGGAGTGTGTTCATTAGATGTGATGTAGTCTTGCTGTCTCCCAGCATGCCTTCCCACTCAGTGCCCTGGAGCTGGGAGGTCCCCCTTGAGGCCCAGCTTTTCCATTCCACGACTCCAAGGCACACATGAAAATCAGGTATGGGAGAAAGGAATTGAATACCGTTTCCTTGATGACCTTGGACGTCATCAACTATTCCTGGCAGAGGTGAATTCCGTGGAGATGGTGGCTCACGTGTAGGCAGGCACAGCCCGAAGGGATCTGACCCTCCTCACAGAGCAAGAGCGTTACTTTGTTCCAGATTGACAAGGGAGGAAAATCTTGATGACAGTGGAAGGTTAAAACAGGAGTGGTCAAGAGCCTATGGGTGTTTTCCTGCTTGACCAAGAGTGATTGCCGGTCCTGGTTGGCAGAGGGATGAGGAAGCTCTGAAGAGGAGTAATGGGAAAATGGAACAGGTTAGGCAGGCAAAGAAGCACTGGGAGTGTTTTCAGGTGGGAGAAGGGAAGGCTGCAAGATAGATTATTGTCAGTCTTCACGTTTCTGCTGAGCTGTCTGGTGAGTAAGGACCAGCTACTTTCCATCACTTTTGGGAATCCGTTCATTGCCGAATTGAGACTTGAGGGATTGAGGCCGCAGAAAGAACCTCTTTAACAGTAAGGGTTTTGTCCAAAGACAGGCTTCTGCTGCCCAAACCTGTCAAGGAAGTCTCTCCTTCCTTGAAAAGCTGTCAGCCTGTTGCTGCCCTGCCAGCATTAGCTGGGGGTGGCCCCAGACAGACAGCTGGCCAGGATGACCCTCTGTTGGCATCATGGGCCTTCAGATGCCCAGCTGCTCATTGTCCACTTTGCTTCCCCTTCCTCCCAGGCTGAACACCCGAACCCAGGAGTTCGGTATCCTGGCACCACACGGGTGGCCTACCTCCCGGACTGCCCTGAGGGCAACAAGGTGCTGACCCTGTTCCGCAAGGCATTTGACCAGCGTCTCACCTTCACTATTGGCACGTCCATGACCACAGGGAGACCGAATGTCATCACCTGGAACGACATCCACCACAAGACCAGCTGCACAGGGGGACCCCAGCTGTGCGACCCTCCTTCGTTTTCTTTTCCTTGGCTCCTCCCCTTCTCTCCATTTCCAGTGAGGGAAACACATCGGGCCCCTTCTCTCTGGGAACCTCCCAACTGGAGAGGACCACCCCCAAACTATTCAACCATCTTTTCCGTCCCAGTTTCTCTACATTAAACCTGGTCCAATATGCCCAGCTTCACCTATGAAAATAAGCAGAAGTGGGCTAAGTTATCTCAGATTTGGATATCCTTAGGGGAGACGGGAAGGGGCTGGAATGGGGCACCCAGAATGAAGGTGAGCATGAGGCTAATACAAGGAAGCTAAAACAGCTAATCCTGACCTTCATTTCTCTTTGCTCCCAGGTTTGGGTACCCGGACCCCACGTACCTGACCCGGGTGCAAGAAGAGCTGAGAGCCAAGGGTATCACAGATGACTGAAGGACGTCCCCTTTGCCAGGCCCTTGCCTTTCTCCATAGGACCCAGCGGAAGCCTCTGTTCTCCTCTCTCCCTCTGCCCCCCACACCACACAAATAGGGGACCAGTCTGACTGGGGAAGGAGTTCAGAGAGGGAGGGGGCAATCCCTTCCCCTGTCCCCCACAGGCCAAGTGCTTCAGTGCAGTGCGAGAGCCACTCCCTTCTGGCAAAAGGCTCTGCTCCCCTCCTCCCTGTGTACATACTCCCCATCTCCCTACCCCCTCCATTGCCCTTGGCTTTTTCTGGTATGTGCTGTGCTCCAGTGACTAAGCTGAGAAAGGACCTGGGTGGGGAGGGAGGGTCTCTTGAGCCCCCTGCCCCCACAAACTTCTCCACTGCTGAACTTAGGTGTGGGGGAGGGGGAATGGGGCTGGTGTGAGCCCCCAAGGAGCCGGCCTTGTGTGTTCTTAGAAATAATCCCCCTTCTACCTTAACCTTGTCTTTTCTCTCCTGTGTCTCCGTCTCTGTCAGTCTGTCTCCCGCTCTTCTCTGCCCCCTATAAGGAGCCTCTTTACCCTGTTCTGGAATCGCCGCCAGACTGTAGCTTTTAATTTAATAAAAATAAAGTAAAATATGCAACTCTCCATGCCACACCCGTTCAGTTCTGTGGACCCGGGTGGGGGTGGGGTGGGGAGCGGAACCTGCTGAGAAGGGGAAGGGGGTGGTGGTCGGGGGGAAATCCCTGTGTATCTCCCCAGTCTCTCTGTCTCCAGAGAGCTTGGGGAGAAGGTATTTAGTGGGCTCCTGACGCTTCCATGTCTGAATCGGGATTTAGAGGGGTTTGTTTGTTGTTGAACTTTGGTTGCAGAGAAAGGAACAACCCTACCCCTTTGAGAAGTTTGGCTGGGATGGGAGTAGGGGCGGAGCCGGGCAGGGGGCGGATTCGGCAGCAGCAACTCCCCGGACGCACGCAGGCCTTGAGCCCCCCAGCTTCCGTGCCCCCTCAGCCCTGAAACTTGGAGCAGGGTAGGGGTCCAGCATGAAGCCCCCGGACCGCCCCGCCCCTGGCCGCACTGACCGGATACTGGGGGTCATGGGGGGCATGCTGCGCGCATGCGCCCTACCTGGGCAGGCGGGGGTAAGAAAGGGGGACCACGGTGGGGTCGGGTATCTTTAGGCGGTTTCAGGAGGTCTGCACCCCACAAATGAATTTACCTGCAAACAGGAATTCTGCAGGGCAGAAATCTGCAGGAATCTAAGAGTTCCAAAAGAGGGCCATAGCCCTGGTCTGGGTGAACCGCTCCCTCCAACCCAGCCTCGGCGACCGTTTTACAACAATGTGGATTTGACAGAAGGAAGAAGGGAAAGCGGGAGGTCAAGTCTGGGCGTGGAGGGCGGTTTCCTTACTACCAATCTTACTACCTTACTACCACACAGCCCCCGAAGAGAAGCCACCTAGGGCCAGGAGGGACCGAGCCACAGTCTGACTGTACCGAGGGGCATCAGAAAGGGGAGCGCGAACGTGAGGTTCCCGCCTGGGCTCCGCTGCCCGGTAAGAAGCTGGGGGTGGGTGGGGCACAGTTTGCGGTCCTGCGCAAAGTGGCGAATTCAAATAATGCTGCGCTTATTAGCATAAAGGTTCGCATCTAATCTGCATGAGACCCATTTAATTGCCAAGACCTCCAGGCTTCTCGCCCTCTAGTCCGCTGTATGTCCCCCACATCAGCTGGTCCCGAGCCCCCGCAGGCGGAGTGTCCCCACGCCCCACCCCTGGCTCGTCGCCAGCCCAGGCTCCAGGACTTCGCCTTAATTGGTGATTAGCCTCAGCTGGAGTCCTAGGGCCTGGAGGAAAGAAGGGTCTGGCGAGAGGGCGGCACCTGGGCGGTGTTCCCCACAGAGCTCCCCATTCACTCATCCCCGAAGTTGGGGAGGGGGCTTGTCTACCCCTGCGCGGCTTGGGACAGTCCCAACACCCAGGACGTCTTCGCACAGATCCAGGCCCATCCGTCCGCTCCCTTCTCCACCGCAGAGGCTGAGGGGCGACCTGGGCAGACCCCGCCGCCCGGCTTAACCCCCACCCAGCGCACCGCAGTCGGGAGCCCGAGAGGCAGGAGGGAGGGGAACCCGAGGCGGGGGAGCCGAGGCTGGAGTGGAGAGGCGGAGGCTGTGGGGACGTGGAGTGGGAACGTGGTGGTGCCTGGGGGAGGGGGATTGGGGCTGGAGCGCGGCACTGGCTGGGGCTGGAGCGGGGAACGGGAGGGAGAGGGCGGAGCTGGGCCGCAGAGGCCCCTCCCCGCGGCGGCACCGCGGCCGGGCCTGTTATTCGGCTCGCCGTTCGGCCCGGACCCGCGCAGCGCCAGTGACTCGGGGAGTCGGCCCCCGCCTTCTCCCTGCCCGGGCCTAGAACCATCCCAAACCCGAGAGGCCGGAGACAGAGCTGGAGAGGCTGCCGCATCCCGGCCCAGCTTCCCCCACCATCCCTCCCCTCCCCGCTGGACATCTGGACCCTGGGCCACGCACCGACTGGGTTCCGGAAACACTCCCCGCCCAGCTCCGCCGCTCGGCCTCGCGCTGCCCGTTCTGCAGAGCCCCCAGCCCTCCTCCAGACCAGACTTCCGCCTACCCCTGGACTCCCCCTCCCTGTTCCCTCCCTCCCCCCCTCCCCCAGCCTGGAGCGGGGTAGGAGGGAGGGGGGGTGCGCGCCCGGCGCCGTCCCCGCCCCGCCCCCCGTGATTCCCCCTGCATGGCCGGCCCGGGTGGGGGGTGCGGGGGGGCCCGGGCGCCATGCGGGGGGGGCACAAGGGGGGTCGCTGTGCCTGTCCCCATGTGATCCGAAAAGTGCTGGCAAAATGCGGCTGCTGCTTCGCCCGGGGGGGACGTGGTGAGTTCGAGGAGGTCGCAACGGCCCAGTGTTGAGTTGGGGCGGGGGGCGGGCCGAGGGTTCAGGACTTCGGATTGCGCTGACCCTAGGGATTTAGAGGCTGGAGACCTGAACCTGTGTTTTCCAGGAAAGTGACTTAATAGATCTCCAAGATCCCGTCTGCCTCCAAATTTTTATCAGTTCAAGTTAAGGAAATCGGGGAAGGGGCAGGAGACTCTGCTCTCTGTTTTGTAGTCAACTGGGTATGAGAAAAACCCATCCACAATCCCCTTGGGCCTAGAACTGCATCTTCCTTAAATCCTTTTGCTGAGAATCTACTTCAGATCTGAAAAGGGCCAGAGGAATGGAGGAATGAGGATGGGGGGTCTAGCAGGGGCTTTATGACAAAGCACAGCTCCTCTGTTCCTGAGCCCAGGGCAGATAGCCCTCACGAGCTCTCCTCACTTGCCCCCTCTATTGGGTTTGTGCATGTGTTGGGGAGATGGGCTGCAGAAGTCTTTTCTTTTTATAGTGATTACTGCAACTGGTGGAGGAGGAGTCTGGGGGTGGCTGATGGGCTTTTAGCTGCCCCCCCCCACCTTCTCAGGGAATGGTCTGTGCCCATTGGAAGGGGGCAGATTGTAGGAGAGCAGATGGCCACCCTCAGCTTCCAGTGTCTGCCCAGATGGCTGCCCCCCCATATCTATGCCATGCTCGGGATATGGGGGAATGGAGGTTTCCAGGCCTTGGGAGCTCAGGTGTTTACTGTCCTTCCTTCCAAGGGTGCCTAGGTGAAATTTTCTAGCCCTGCCAACTCAAATGAGGATGGCAAGAGAGTGGGCCCTGGGGAAGAGGGGCTCAGCATCATGAAGAGGAGCCTCTGGGAGCTCCCTAGGGGCCCTGCATCTGGAGCTAGAGTAATATCTATGGCCCCTTTTCTCCCCCCACTCCCCATTAGAATCCTATTCCATTGCTGGCAGTGAGGGGAGTATCTCAGCTTCAGCTGCTTCGGGTCTGGCTGCCCTCTCTGGCCCCAGCTCTGGCCTCAGCTCTGGCCCCTGTTCCCCGGGCCCCCCAGGGCCAGTCAGTGGCCTGAGAAGATGGTTGGGTCATTCCAAACATTGTCTCAGTGTGGAAACTGAGGCAGACGGTGGCCAGGCTGGACCATATGAGGTGAGCAGGGAGCACCACAGAAGCATGTATGACATCCATGAAGGACACTGGGAGAGAGGGCAGGTTGGGGGCCACTGGTCATTGGGGAGAGGTAGCTACTGTCCATGACCTCTGACACTTGACCTCTGGCTCCCAGAACTGGATGCTGGAACCAGCTCTAGCCACTGGAGAGGAGCTGCCAGAACTGACCCTGCTGACCACATTGTTGGAGGGCCCTGGAGATAAGACACAGGTATGAAGAAATGGATCTGCACAGCTCCCCAAAAGGCATCCATTTGCTTACTCTAGGATGTTCTTTCCTTCCAGCCACCTGAGGAGGAGACCCTATCACAGGCCCCTGAGAGTGAGGAGGAACAGAAGAAGAAGGCTCTGGAAAGGAGTATGTAAGTGTCCCCACACTCTCCCTCCCTTTTGCTCCCTCCCCCCCCCCCCCTGTGCAACTTCCAGAGAACTGTCCCTCACATTTTAGATTTGATACTTGGAATTTCCTCTGAGGTTGGTTGTGGTAATGAAGGAGCTTCTAGTCCAGTAGGGAGGAAGTGGCTAAATCAACCATGTGCACTACTGCTCTCTTCCCAGGTATGTCTTGAGTGAACTGGTAGAGACAGAGAAAATGTATGTGGACGACTTGGGGCAGATTGTGGAGGTAGGTCCCTTTTCTCTTCTCAGCTCTAGCCCAGCCCTTTCCCTCTGCCCAAGGCTAATTTTAGGGGATGCCTTGATACTCCTCTGCCCCACCTTCCCACCACCCCCCTACATCCCAGACTTCTGGTGGGGGAGGGGTTTTTCCTACCAGGGCTGGCCCCTGACGCTCCCGCTCTCACCCCAACCTTCCTACAGGGTTACATGGCCACCATGGCCGCTCAGGGGGTCCCAGAGAGTCTTCGAGGCCGTGACAGGATTGTGTTTGGGAACATCCAGCAAATCTATGAGTGGCATCGAGAGTGAGTGGTGGATTCCTGAGAGTGAGGGGGAAGGGCATAGATGTTTAGTAGTCTCTGTATCCCACCCATGGGCCCACTGTTGCCTGAGGAACGTTTGGAGTGGCTTAATGGCACAGCTAGGGTAGACAGCTCTAAGTTGAGTGGGGTGGGGGTATTTGACCAGCCTTTTCCCTGCCAACCCTTCCAGCTATTTCCTGCAGGAGCTGCAGCGGTGTTTGAAGGATCCTGATTGGCTGGCTCAGCTATTCATCAAACACGTGAGGCTTAAGAGGGTGGGGCCCTGGAGGGGAGGGGCTTGGGAGTGGGTCACAGCTCTCTGGAGAGGGGCTTTCTCTCCGCACCCATCCTGCTCTCCTTAAACTTTACCCCTGTTAGGAGCGCAGGCTGCATATGTACGTGGTGTACTGCCAGAATAAGCCCAAGTCCGAGCACGTGGTGTCAGAGTTTGGGGACAGCTACTTTGAGGTCAGTGGCCGAGGCACCTTGGGGAAAGGGGAACAGAATCATCAGGCTTTCCAGGCTACATAACCACCCAGTCCCTGTCCCCAGGAACTCCGGCAGCAGCTAGGGCACCGCCTGCAGCTCAATGACCTCCTCATCAAACCAGTGCAGAGGATCATGAAATACCAGCTGTTGCTCAAGGTCAGGACCACCTGTTCCCTGGGGGTACCTCTGGTTGGGACAGCCCTTTTCTCGTTCATCTCTTCAGAGTTCCTAAGGTGCCCCCCATACTTCCTGGGCATCCTCACCTGTGCTTTCAAGGGGAGGATGTGAGAGTTTCTGAGGGTGTCCTCAAGACCTCCCTGAGCATTTCTTTTCTACATCTTAGGATTTTCTCAAATATTACAGTAGAGCTGGGATGGATACTGAAGAGCTGGAGGTGAGGACTCCCAGATCTTCCTGGATACTTTTTTTTATCCTTCCAGGATCTTACTGTTTTAGTCTCCTGGGTTCTCCCAGCTCCTTGGGTGGTTTGAGCTGTCTGGCTTTTACGGGGAGGCTGGTTGAGAGGTGAAACATGGTCTGAAGAGGCCTCTTCCTTGACAATGACAATGCTTCTCTCTTCACCTGCGACCCAGCAAGCTGTGGAGGTCATGTGCTTTGTACCCAAGCGCTGCAATGACATG
This sequence comes from Panthera uncia, assembly GCF_023721935.1. Taxonomy (NCBI): domain Eukaryota; kingdom Metazoa; phylum Chordata; class Mammalia; order Carnivora; family Felidae; genus Panthera; species Panthera uncia. The sequence continues at coordinate 81,545,969 of NC_064809.1, forward strand.
ATGACCCTGGGGAGACTTCGGGGGTTTGAGGTATGGGGATAGAACAGGAAACTGGAGGCCCAATGCTCTTCTGCCCCAGTCTGAGTACTTGGGACGTCCTAATGGGGAATTGTCCTCCCCTGGGACTGAGCCCATGGTTGGTTGGGAGTGTCAGGGGAAGGAGGGAGGAACAGAGAGTGTCCCTTTTCTCTTCTCACTTTTTTCTCAAAGCCACCGTCCTTTGGTTCTAGGGGAAACTGACTGCTCAGGGGAAGCTCTTGGGCCAGGACACATTCTGGGTCACAGAGCCTGAGGCTGGCGGCCTGCTCTCCTCCCGGGGTCGAGAGAGACGTGTCTTCCTCTTTGAGCAAATCATCATCTTCAGCGAGGCCCTGGGAGGAGGAGTACGAGGTGGAACGCAGGCTGGATATGTGTACAAGAGCAGCATCAAGGTGGGGAGGAGGCGACAAGGGAGGGGTCTGCCTGGGATAGGGTGAGGCCTCTGAGAGAATGTCTGGTTCTTGGATTTGTTGGAAGGGGCAGGAACCGGAGAGGGCCTAAAGAATTTGGGGGCTGTCTCCTATTTGCCAATCCAGGTGAGCTGCCTGGGACTGGAGGGGAACCTCCAAGGTGACCCTTGCCGCTTTGCACTGACCTCCAGAGGGCCAGAGGGTGGGATCCAGCGCTATGTCCTACAGACTGCAGATCCTGCGGTCAGTCAGGCCTGGATCAAGCAAGTGGCTCAGATCCTGGAAAGCCAGCGGAACTTTCTCAATGGTGAAGCTCTCACCCTCCCTCCCCCACATGTTCCTTCGGCCCTTTGACCTCCTGAATCCCTCCCTCACTGCCTAGTCTCCAATCCCTGCCCTCTGACCCCAGCTTCTCTTCATCTCCCCAGCAATTTATACTGGCTGACAGTTCATGGGAGGAGGGCAAAGTGGGAGGGTGGTCTGGGCAGAGCTCTTAGGGAAAAGGCCTGTCTCTGTTGTAACTCTCCTTCTGTTCCTCTCTTTGCCCCAGCATTGCAGTCACCCATTGAGTATCAGAGAAGGGAGAGTCAGACCAACAGCCTGGGGCGGCCAGGAGGGCTTAGGGTGGGGAGTCCTGGGAGAATCCGGCCTGGAGACCGGGCCCAGGTCAGCACACAAGCACCCATCAACGGCTCTCTCCCCTCCCTGCTGCTGTTGCCCAAAGGGGAGGTGGCCAGAGCCCCCCTGCCCCTGGACACACAGGTATGAGGAATGGAGCACCCCTGTTATAGAATGGGGAGGGCTCCTCTTGTTCTGGGATCCCTAAATTCCCTTCCCCACATATTTCCTTACAACCACCACCTGCCTTTTGTCTGCCCCTTCCTACTGCCCTACTCTTACCCATCCCTCCTCCAGTTCAACCCTGGGAGAGGCTGATGGTCCCGGATCATCTAAGATGCCTGGCAAGAGGAGGTGGCTTGGCTAGGGCATGCACTGAAAAGACAGGAGTGAGGGTGGATTCCGGAACTTTTTTTATCCTCTGACTTGAGTCTTTCCTCAGGCCCTCAGTGACTTCCCCCAAGCTCCTCGTGACTCTCCTCCAGCTCCACCAATCCCAAACACCCCTCCCTGCCAAGCCAGACTTGCCAAGCTGGATGAAGATGAGCTGTAACTGGTGAAGGCCTGGGGTGGTGCTGGCCCGGCCACCCTATTTCCTGAGGAACTTCAGGGCAAACCTTCTGGCACCACCTCAGAATTCCTTCTTGATGTGTCTGGAGAGGGGGCAAGGCTGGGAGTGGTGTTGACTTGGACGAGGATACCTAGACTCAAAAGGACTTCTTTCTGTTTAAGGAATGTAGGTTCCTTCAGCTCCCACCCCTTCTGCATGCATCACAGGTGCCCCCCCAAAAGGAGGATGTGTGGGTGGGTGGGAGGGCTGGGGCAGGGGCCAGGTAAAAATGATTGGTTTTGATTTTGATTTTGTTTCTTTCGGTTTTCTGAAAATAAAGGTTTTGTGATATCACTAAGGCTGCTGTCTCGGCAGAGGGAAGGGGAGCTATGGGAGGGGTTGGTGGGGTGAAGTGAAATGGAGAAACCAGCTGGCGTGTGGACAGTCTGGTGAGAGGAGGACACAGGGTGTAAGAGAAAAGATGTCACTGTCTTTGTACCTGACCGACAGCTGCAGCATCTCACAGTCTAGACCTGGAACTTGGGACCACTGGAAAACCCTAGTTCCTAGATGTATATCTTGCCCTTTCCCCAGCCTTTTTCTCCCATCTCTCCATTCTAGACTCCATTGGGAAGTCCAGTGTGGTCTGACTTCCCACCATTCCCCCAATACCCAGATTCTAAAGCACTAAATGCCCGAGTACCTTTCCTTCTGAGGCCTCCAGGTTCTGCTGAGGGAGAATGGAAAGGTGGAGAGGAGGCTGGGAGCTGTGGCCCTTTTCAGCTTTGGATCTCCTTCTTTTTGCGGTCTGTGAGGTCATAAGGCATATCCATCGTGAGCAGGAAAGGATTCTTCTTCAGGCCACAGACCCAAGATGCAGAGCCCACAGGGGCCTTCACCCTTCCCTACTTCTGGGACAGCCCCTGGGACAGAGAAAGCCAAACACGCCGAGATCCATGTTCAGATGCCCTATCCTGGGTCCGTGGGCATCCGTGTGTCCACTGTGTCCTTTGTCCCCTGGGCTTGGTCACGTGTACTTGGGCTTCCTCAGCAGACAATAGGCTGCTGGGGTGGGAGGGTGAGGAGGAGCAGGAGCCTCCCTGTGGGCCTGAGGTCCCTTTGGCCGACAATGGGGGGAGGGACCTCTAAGGGGGGGGACAGGACGTACAACCCAGATAAGACTTCTGGGGAACAATAGGAGGAATTGAAGAGGGGAGACCCACCCTCCCTGTACCCCACCCCCAGGGCTTTGGGGTCAGGGACTGGGGACCAGAGGGTGATGGGGAGGGGTGCCAAGCATTCTTGTAAATGGAGGAGGGGATGGGGAAAATAGGATTCTGGAGCTCAGAACCTCTGTATCTCTTGAGGGACCACGGGTACATGAGGTGGGTGCATGCCCCTTTTGAACTTAATTTAACCACAAATATAAGTTTTTGAGGACCTACTTTGTACATGTAGCTGCGGCCCAGCTCAGCAGTTTGTGATGCTTCTCTGCCCACAGAGCCTCTTACACTTTCTTGGGGGCAAGCTGTGCCCCGTGAGGATTTGGGTCTGGGGTAGAGGTATGTGTGTGTGGTGTGTGTGGGGGGGGGGGCGGCATCTTCACCTCTTGGGGAGGGGGGATGCAGAGGCTCTGGGAATGACAGGTCACAGCGGCCCAGCCAGCCATCTCCTCCTAAAGGGCCGATGCGAAGGGAGCCGGGAGTGAGGAGGTGGGAATCAAAGGCTTACGAGTGGTAAAAAGTGGGTGTTGGGTGTTGAGAATGCGCTGTCTTTTGGCTTCTGTCTCTGGTCCCTACACCTTTCCACACCCCCTCCTCCGCCCCGCCCTAGCAGGCTCCGGAGCCGGCGACCCCGCCAAGGACATCTGAGGAAACGCCTAACACAGAGACGCCCGCTCCCGAAGCCTTTGCTCTCTCCCGGCCGTTGAAGGTCCCCAAGAGAGGGCGCCCTCCGGGGCTGGATTGGACCCTGCTTCATGGAGGCGGGACTCAGGGCTAGCGGGTGGAGGGCTATTTAAGACTAGGCGGGGTTGGAGGTGGCCAGGGGCAAAATGAGTGGGCTACCGGGCGCCGGGACCAGCCCAGGCCTGGGAGAGGCCTCCGACCTTAAGTTCCCTCTGGGCGCCAAGTTCAGGGAACCTCTCACCGAGGCTCGGTTCCAGCGGCTCTTCGGGGACGCAGAGCAGGCGCCGGAGCTACTCGCGGAGCCTCGCTCGTCCCGACTGTGCAGAGGGTGGAGGCGGTTGACCAGCGCTTGCTCCGGGCCGGGGGCGTGGCGCCTGCTGCGGGCGCGGCTGCCCCCGCTGCGTTGGCTGCCCCACTACCGCTGGCGGGCCTGGCTGCTCGGGGATGCCGTGGCCGGGGTGACCGTGGGCATCGTGCACGTGCCCCAGGGTGAGCGGCCGTAACGCTAGCCTGTCAGCGGCCCAAGCTCGGGGGGGGGGGGGGGACAGGGAGGGGGATGCAGGAGCTGGGCACCTGGGAGCGAGGGCTGGGTTAGGGTGGCCGAGGGTTCGGAGACAAGACCTGAGACCACGTTCTGGGTAAGGACCACGGAGCTGCATCAGATCCCCACCCCCAGCCCCCTTCATTTGCGCAATCCTTCTAGAAGTCTTGGACATGTTCCGGGTCAGGGAACTGGAGAGAAGAACAACCCCTGCCCCCTACTCCCCGGAGGACTGGGCCGACACGGATCTGTGACCTTGTCCGCCCCACAACCTCCCACCTCCCACAGAGGCCTGTTAACCCCTAGGTTCCCTCATGTGGCATGATTCAGCGTCCCCATGCCAGCCTCTAAGAGTGTGGGCGCTAGTCACCTTTCCCCAACCCCACACACAGACCCTGAAGATCATCCCTTTCATTTCTCATACAGGCATGGCTTTTGCCCTCCTGACCTCAGTGCCTCCAGTGTTCGGACTCTACACTTCTTTCTTCCCCGTCCTCATTTACACCTTGTTGGGGACTGGTAGACACCTGTCCACAGGTGAGTAACCCAGTGACTCCTCTCCTTCTCTGTAGGGTGAGAATGGATGGGGGTTTGAGACTTCGGCCCTTGGAAGCTCCTTAGCTCTTATTCCCCTCTTCCCCTCCCCTTCTTCCCTTGCGCCTCTGTGGCTACCCTGCCAGGAACCTCGGACCTAGGCAAAGCTTGCTGCGGGTACCGAGTGGGTGCAGAGAGAAGGGAGTTTCCTCAGAACTTTTCTTCCCCCATGACATTTGGTTTAAATGAACATCTCCCGGACTTGGAAGAGGGAAGAAGAGATGCGCGGTCACCCAAAGGAGCGCGCAGTCCGCGGGCGGTCTGCGGGAGCGGGCAGTGATACAGTTAGAGGGCAGTTTTTGCCCGCCGGTGCGCCCTTCTTTCCTCCCTCACCGCCGGTTCCGGGCTGCTGCACGGGCTCTCGGCCCCATCGTCTTCATCGGAGCAGCAGCCTTCCAGAAGAGCGGGGTCTGACTGCAGCATCCAGGCCCGAGGGCGCGAAGCCCGGACGGTCGCCGCGCCCCAGGCGACACAGCTGGTGATCTCTGCGTTTGTCCCCCGGCCCTAGGAACTTTCGCGGTACTCAGCCTCATGACAGGCTCGGCGGTGGAACGGCTGGTGCCCGAACCCCTCGGGGGTAACCTGAGCGGAATCGAAAGGGAACAGTTGGACGCTCAGCGGGTTGGGTCGGCTGCAGCCTTGGCCTTCGGTAGCGGGGCGCTGATGGTGAGGGAGGACCCTGGGGGATCCACACTGGGGCCGGGGGAACTGGGCCAGGAGAGAGGGAGGGACAAGTGTCATGCGCGGGTCTAGGCGGGAGAGGTGCGCGGAGCAACTGGCGCACTGCGCTCTGGCGAGTCCACTCCTCCTCCTGTAGTGATTGCGCATCTTCTCCCCTGCAGCTGGGCATGTTCGCGCTGCAGCTCGGCGTCCTGTCCACCTTTTTGTCGGAGCCGGTGGTCAAAGCGCTGACCAGCGGGGCCGCGCTGCACGTGCTCGTGTCCCAGCTGCCGAGCCTTTTGGGGTTGCCCCTCCCGCGCCAGATTGGCTGCTTCTCTCTCTTCAAGGTGGGGGTGGAGAACGGCCGAGAAGCGGCTTCTAGCGGTCCTGGGAAGAGGGAAACCGGGAAAGGAAGGACGGCGAGTGGAGGGATAGAGGGTGACGGGGGCGGAGGAAAGGAGATTAGAACCACGTGGCTGAATGAGGGGCGCTGCGGAGACGGAAGCCCTGATGGGAGCCGGGAGGCCTTGCCTTGGCGGGGTGGGTCCGCTCTGAGGGCAGTCGACCCCGGCCCCGGGCCCTCGATCACTTCCCCTGCCCGCAGACGCTGGCCGCTGTGCTGACCGCGCTGCCCCGGAGCAGTCCGGCCGAACTGACCATCTCGGCACTCAGCCTGGCGCTGCTCGTGCCGGTCAAAGAACTGAACGTGAGATTCCGAGACAAGCTACCCACCCCGATCCCGGGGGAAATCGTCATGGTGAGGATGGCTCCCGGGTCGCGGTCTCCTGAACCACACAGAGCTTGCCGGTCGGGTAGGAGCTGGCCGCTGCCGCCCCCTCGTGGAAGGCAGCGAGCTTACAGAAAGAGGTCCTGTGCACACGCGTACTTTTCCAGGCCTCTTCCCAGAACACTGTGACCCTGCAGAATCCCCCACCCACACGGTCCCACTTCTCTGACAGAGCCTCTTCTAGACCTCTTAGAATGCTTTCTTCCTGCTTACAGCGTTCCCTTGAGGTGTCGCTCGCCACAGCACCTCCACTGCTCTCCCCCTACCGGGTCCTTCACTGTAATTCAGTTTCTCTCCCTTCCCACGCCCACCTACATTTCTCTCTCTCTCTCTCCCCCTCCGCCGACTAAATAAGTGTTCCACATCTCCACCCATACGCGGGAGATCCCTAGATCTATCCCAGTGTCCTACTTAGAATGGCTGGGTGTACTTCCTGATATCTACCATCCCTCATGGGAGCGGAGCGCCTCTTACTTCCTCCAGTCCATCTCTTACCACAGCCTCAGGTATACCTCATTCCTTTCCCATTCCCACTCTCCTTCACTCTCAGTCGGCTGTCATCCCAAACATATCCCAACTCCCCCAATTGCTGGGCCCCTGCAAACACCTAATGCCTTTTAATCCTCTCTCATGTGAAGCTTTCCCCGGCCTCTTCCAGGAAGCTCATCTTCTGCCGTGCTCTAATTTGCTCTTTCCCAGGTGCTTCTGGCCTCTGTGCTGTGCTTCACCTCTTCCCTGGACACAAGATACAACGTCCAGATTGTGGGGCTGCTGCCTGGGGGGTAAGAGAGAATCAAGACACCAGCCTGCTATTCTCAGACTGCTCCCACCCACACCTCCTCTTGGCCTGTCCCGCCCTATTTTCTCTTTCTTCCCCATATCCTTCTTATACACAACCCACCCTCACCATGGATCCCTCTCTCTCCAGATTTCCCCAACCCCATCTTCCCGACCTGGCTGAGCTGCCCAGGATTCTGGCTGACTCACTGCCCATCGCACTGGTTACTTTTGCTGTGTCCGCCTCCCTGGCCTCCATCTATGCAGACAAGTATAGCTACACTATTGACTCCAACCAGGTGTGACTTTGACTGAAGACCCCAATTGCATGCATTCAGGAGACAACTCCCTAATCTGATGTCTTCCCTCATCCCCCCCCCCCACCCTGCCCCATGCCTTTGTCTCTCTCTCCTCTTCATCTGACTGCATCCCTCCAGGAGCTCTTGGCACATGGTATCTCCAACCTCATCTCCTCCCTCTTCTCCTGCTTTCCCAACTCTGCCACTTTGGCCACCACCAGCCTACTAGTGGATGCTGGTGGGAACACACAGGTAAGAGCATGTCCTTGGGTGGGAAAGGGGGTGGGTATTAGGTTGGGGTGGTGGTGGAGAAACAGGTGGAAGACTGGTAGTTAGATACCTGGG
>NC_064809.1:81553505-81622509 GCF_023721935.1 Panthera uncia
TGGGGGGCAGCTGTACAGAGGAGAATGATGAGGGAGAGTGAATGGGGGGGGTGGTTTCTAGGTAGGAGAGATAGAAGGTAACAAGGCTCCATTAAGACCTTGGCAGACTCTAAGCACTGAAGAAGCTTACAGTGCCCATATGTAGTTCACAATAAAAACAATACTAAACTGTCATATAAATTTGAAAGACGAAATTCTGACCCCCGCCCCATGAGGACATTTTCTTTTAAAAAGAAATATCACATATGAAAGTCTCCCCCTAATATTTCTGCTTTCCTACTCTGCTGGTGCCCCAAGAAGGTGGTTCCCTGCTTTTAGGGTAATGCAACAGTGGCTTTTAAGGTGGACACGGGCTACAAAAATAGGGAAGTTGAGCTACGTCTAGGTAGAGACCGGTGAATGACAGGCATTTAATTGGGAGAGGGGAAAGGTGGATGTGAGAGGCAGAATACCAAGAAGGGAGTTGAAGACTGAGGAACGGCTTCATGGAAAGGGGATTTGGGAGGAGGGAGACTTCCAAGGAAGCCGAGGCAGAGTGGGGCAGGCAGACCAGCTCTCACACAGGGGTGAGTGAGGTTCCCTTCCTTCTCTGCATCCATCCCTCCTTCTTTCTAGCTGGCAGGTCTCTTCTCCTGCATAGTTGTCCTGTCAGTGCTGCTGTGGCTGGGGCCCTTCTTCTACTATCTGCCCAAGGTGAGGAACAGCGGAGGCATGGGGGTGACTGGGGGTGGTGGCGGCTACATTCTAGGACATTGGGGCAGTCAGCTTGCCTCTTCTGCCCCCAAGGCTGTCCTGGCTTGCATCAACATCTCCAGCATGCGCCAGATGTTCTTCCAGATGCAGGAACTTCCACAACTATGGCGCATCAGCCGCATGGACTTTGTGAGAAGTGGCAGCATTACCCCCAGATTGCCCCCTCCTACTTGCCAGCATCCCCAGCCTCTGCCCTAGATTGGAGCTAATTGTTCTGGTCCTAAATGCTGCAGCTCCCCTCCCCCTCCAGTCCCCCCCAACATGCATCCCTCCTAATCCCATTACTCAGAGACACGGTGGAGAGTGGGGTTTGAACCCCTTCAGACCCGAATATTTGTAAATCCCCAGCTGGCGCAAGGTCTGGGGTGATTACATTTGGTGTATTTCCCTTGTTGGGTCAATTCTGTCCCTTCTGTCATTCTACCTTCTCCTGGGCTATCCCTCCCTCTCATTTGTCCTGGCAGTCACTGCCCCTGGACCTCCTTCCCTAGCAGCCATGGCCTGGCATTTCTCCGGGGCATATCACTCCCATCCATGTCCTGCAGGTTGTATGGATGGTCACATGGGTGGCCGTAGTGATCCTGAGTGTGGACTTGGGCCTGGCCGTAGGCGTGGTCTTCTCCATGATGACTGTGGTCTGCCGCACCCAGAGGTGGGAGTAGAGATGAGAGGAGTTGGGAAGAGGGGTGGGGAGAGGACAGGTGCTTGGGGTGACTCTTCAGCCAGGCCAGGCTGGGAATCTGACCCCAGCTTCCTGCCCAGGGTGCAGTGCCTGGCACTTGGACTTGCTGAGGGGACGGAGCTCTACAGGCCACTCGAAGAGAGCCACAAGGTGGGTGGGCCACAGACAGAGAGGGAAGGGAAGATTAGGCCCAGATGTTTTTCTGACCCTCTGACATCTTAGCTCCTCAAGGTCCCGGGGCTCTGCATCTTGAGATACCCAACACCGCTCTACTTTGGGACCCGCGGGCAGTTCCGCCGCATCCTGGAGTGGCACCTGGGGCTTGGAGAAGGACGCAAGGTGAGAGGCTTGGTCAAAGGGGAGTGTGGCTTCTCTGGGAGTGGGAGGCAGGTGTGGCTTCTCAAGGGGATCATTGTGCTTAAGGGGCGCATGCTCATGCTTGTGTCTTGTGGTGACTGCCCTTCTTTACCCACAGGAGACTCCCAAGCTAGATGGCCCACCTGATGCAGGTGAGATGGGGAGACAAGGAGGGAGATTTGGGTGTGACCCGTGGAGGCATCTGGGTACGCTTGCCTTCTCCCATCCTAGTTGCTGAGCCTGTCAGAGTGGTGGTCCTAGACTGCAGTGGTATCACCTTTGCAGATGCTGCTGGAGCCAGAGAGGTGGTACAGGTGAGGGACGGGGTAGGTTGAGGAGAAAGTCTCTTTATCCCACGCATACCTTCTGATGTGGGATTTAACCCCCTTGCCCCGCTTCTGCAGCTAGCCAGGCGATGCCGAGATGCTGGGATCCACCTTCTCCTGGCTCAGTGTAATGGTGAGAGGTGTGGAAGACCTGGGGCCGGGGGGGGGGGGGGGGGGGGGGGGGGGGGGAATAGCTGGATGCTTGAGGGAGGGAAAAGGACGCAGTGTGGATTTAAGATCTAAGAGCCTGACCTGCCTCTCTACACAGCCTCAGTGCTGGGGACACTGACCCAGGCAGGACTCTTGGACAGAGTGACCCCAGAGCAGCTGTTTGTGAGTGTCCAGGACGCAGCTGCTCATGCCCTGGAGAGACTGGTGAGGGGGCAGTAGGAACCGGAGTGAGATCCAGGAGGCGCTGGGGTGGAGCAAGTGACATGTGAGTCAGTGGCTGAAGATCTAGGCAGAGGGTTTGGGGAAGGGGGCCGAGAAGGAAGCTGGAGGAAGAAAGTGGGGGGATGAAATGATTAGCCAATTTAAGGCTAAGCCAAGGAGACTGGGTCCAGCTCCGCATGAAGAACTGAGGAGCTAGGGTTTCAAAGCGGGGTGGTGTGCCCCCCAGAAGACTGCCAAATGCTGAGAGAGGGAGGAGGGTACCTAATCTACTCCTGACAGGTCCCCTCTCCTTTCCAGGAGCCTACAGGTCCAAAGACATGCACAGTGTGGGTCTGACCCGGTCATTTGGAGTGTGGAGGGCCCCGACAATATGTGTGCGAGGAGTCTCCTCACTTCATGTAACTAATAAAACAAAGCTGAGAGCCACTGGGGTTCATGAAGTGAGTCTGGGTGTCCACACGCCGGCCCTCGGTGCCCCTTTCTCCATGCCCGCGGCATTGCAGAGACACAACTACAAATGGCTTTCACTTGTGTGTTCACCGGCCCCCGCCCCAGCTCCGGAGTCACTGGTTCTCTCCATAGGGGTGGGGCTGGAACCGGTGCACAGAGTCCTGGATCCAGAGATGGGGGAGGGGGCACAGCCCTGGGAATACACGTTGGGGGCTTCCCCATCCCCTCAGTCCCAAGGAGATGAGAGTATTTCCGTTTTAGGTTCTTAGAGTCCCCATGGGCTTTTTGGCACTTGGAAAGTGACCCCCCCCCAGTTCCTGCCCCATGAGAAGAGGGTTGGGGGGAGGACTTAGCACTGGCCGTGGGTCGAGTTATGGCTCCATCGCATCGCTGGGCACTCGCAGAAAGGAGGAGTGTCACCAGGACAAGCCCCTATTTGGGATCAGATTCTGAAGGGGATCAGGGACAGTCAGTGGAGTAGTCACTGGGTGGTGGGTGGGGTTTGCTAGAAATTCCTGGCAGGGTCAAGGAGGCAGGCCCAGCCCGAGAGTTGGAAGGCCCCGAGTGGCCATCATTCTGCGGTCATGCACTGCAGCCGGTGTTTGAAGAAGAGTAGGCGGTGTTTGGCCACCTGACTTTCATCCAGCGATCCTGGGTAGCGGTACCGGGCATAAGTCTCTGCCCCCACATCCCTTGAGGTCCAAGGCAGCTTCAACTTAGATGCATGATCCACAATGACGTCTGAGCAGGAGCCCACCCGCAGGGAACCAAGCCCGTCCAGGAAGAATTCTGGCAGTGGAGGGAAGGGGAGTACACAGTGAAGCGTCTGAAGGGCGCAGAGGGCCGACCCTTAAAGGGAGAACTGAGAGTTGGGGTACACAGGCTGCACCTGCAAAGACTCCTTTTGTGAGGGCCTTGGGCTAGTCAATTCATTTGGGTCCTAGTTTTACTCTTATGTAAAATGAAGTCAACATCCTTACTTTGTGTTTTGAGAGCATACCCCCATCCTCCCCAACACACACCTAAATAAATGTTAAATAAATGCTGAACAGGCCGCTCCAGGAGTGTGGTCTGAACCAGGGGAAGCGGCTGGGACTGGACTCAAGGTCTGACAGTGGTGGGGGAAGTTAAAGGCCGGCTAACCCAGTAGCTGTACTGGGCTTGGAGGTTTAAAGGGTGTGCGGGCCAGGAGGGAGGGAGCCCTGTCTCTTGCCGGGGCGCAAGGCTTGGTGAATTTTCGCAGAACTCTCCAGGGGCCCCGGGTGCCAACCGTGGGCTCCACTGGGGTGGGCGTAGGAGTACCCGCTGCCTTTGGAGACTCGCCCAGAGCCCCGCGGGGGTCTCTGCCCGGGGCCGGGAGGGGACGCCACTCACCCAGATGCGCCACGCGGCTGAGCCGTGGGTCGAAGCCGACCTCTCGCACCTTGTCGGTGCGCGCCAGGAAGAAGTTGACCACGCCGTCGGTGACCACGCAGCCCGGAAAGCCGACGAGCTCGTGGTGGAAGCCGCGCCTTTGCCGGAGGCAGTTCCCGCGGCCTGGCGCGCCGGGCTCCACGCTCAGCAGCTGCCGGTAGGTGGTGGCGAAGCCGGAGATCTCGCGCACCGCGCCCCCGACCTGCGGGGAGTGGGAGGTTCGCTCCAGGCGGGACGGGGACTGCCGGCAGTTAGATCCGCGCTGCCCCTCCCTCGGGCGGTTTCCCGGCCGCGTCCTCTCCCGCTCCACCCCCGCAGGACCCAGATTGTCCCCCAGGCTCCCTTCGTCGTCCTCTGTCCGTCCCAGGGCCGGCCGCTCTCGGCCGGGTCTCCCCCGCCGCTGCTTTAGCTTGCTGGAGTCCCTCCTTCTCCCACCCCACGTTCCGCGGGCCCTCCCTTACCAGGTCCAGCGACGTCCGCTCCAGCACGTCCACAAGCCTCTCCAGTCGCGTCCTCGCCGTGAAGACAAAGTCGTCGTCCACCCACAAGACGTACTTGGTGGTTACTTGGGATACGGCCAGGTTCCGGCCTGCGAACCAGCCCTGGGGGCAGGGTACATACAGTTAGTGAGGCTATAGAGCTAGGACACAACCCCTCTGCCACCTTTCCTCCTCTCTCCCGGCGCATCTCTAAACTTTCCGGGACCTACGAGTGGCTCAGAGCTAGGCAAAAAATGCAGTTTCCCAACTGCCAGGGATAATATGTCCCTGTTTTGGGGGAGGGTGTTAGAACGCATTTAATTTATGCGTGCATTCATCCATTCATCCATCATCCATTTATTGAGCGCTCCCTAGGTGCTAAGCACATTCTAAGGATGCAGCGCGAATAAGATAGGCGCGATTCCTCCTCCCACGGAGCTTATTATGTTCCAGGAATCGCCGTGATTCACAGGCACCAGTAATTCTGAGGCAGGTAGTCCTGGAATCACTACTCCGGTGACTTCAGACCCACCGCCCGCCTCTGTCTCTCGGCGCCCTCTGGCGCGCGGTTCAGCCTTGCTGACTGCGCACCTTGCCAAAAGGCATGAGATAGTGCTCGATGTGGGGGCCACTAATGCTCTCTGGCTTGTCGCTGTCGTCGGCGATGACCACGGTGACCGTTGGGTAGAAGCGGCGGATGCTGGCGATGAGCGCCCGAAGCCGATTGTAACGAAGGAAGGTCTTAGTGGCGATGGTGACCAGGGCGCTGATATTGTACTGGGCTGGGAGTGAGGGACAGGGTTAGGTGCAGAGAAGGAGAGTGGAAGTGAGGAGCAGGAAAACATCTCCCACGTCCTCCCTCTCCCAGCTTCTCCCCACCAGGCCTGGATTTAGGTCCTTGAACGCACCAGCCTCACCTCCCTGGGGTAGAGACCCAGGTGGGTACAGCCGAGGGTTGGGTGGGTGTCTTATGCGGATGGTAAAGGCGGCCTCATGTCCCTCCGTGGAGAACCGGACTGGGAAGAAAGGACACCAGACATGGTCCTTAAAGTTGGGACAACATTCCCTTTTCAGTAAATCACTATTTAAGTGCCTACTCTGTGTACCACTTTCCTGAGCCCTGGTGGACAAGAATGCAAGGTGTTTACCTCCATGGCACTAACACTCTAATGGGTGGGAGAAAGAAAATTAAAGGTTTAATTTTTTAAAAATGATTTAATTAAAAGCTAACCTTTATTGAGCATTTACTATGTGGCAGGTACTTTTTAAGTTTATCTTAAATATATGAACCCACTTAACCTTGACAAGCCCCGTAAGGTAGATTCCTGCTACAGAAAAAGGCATAGAGAAATTAAGCAACTGGTCTACATTTACACAACTCTTAAGCAACAAAGCTGAGATAGGAACCTAGTCGTTCTGGTTCTAGGCTAAGTAAATAAAATTCAGATACTGGCAAGCATTGAATGGAAAATAAAGCAAGTAATGTGATAGTGAAGAGGAGACATTTGAGCTGAGATCCAAGTAACAAGAAGGAGCCAGCCATGCAAAAATCTGGGGGAAGAGCATTCTAGGCAGAGGGAACAGCAAATGCAAAGGCCCCAAAGAGGGAGCAGATTTGGTGTAGCAAGCCTTGGAGAGAAGGCTGTGTTGTGCCTTTTTTGCTAGAGGAGACACGGGAGCTCTGGGACATGAAGTCCCTTGCCCTCCAGTAAGTAGTGGTTTGGGAATAGAGCTTGAGCCTTCTGGCTCCTGGGGCAAATCACTTCCTGGGGCCCCCATGGTTGGCCTGAAGAGGGGACACACCCGAGGCTCGAGGCTCGGGTTTCCCTTTGGCCTGCTCTGGCCCCAGATGAACAAAGGCTCCTTCTCTCCCTCTCTGGCCCTGCTGGCCTAGCTGAAATGCCCATTGTGTGACTGGGCAGCTCTGGCCTTTGCCCGAGTGTCTCCCACACCCTTTGCCATTTGCCCAATTCAGCCTTTCTGGGCTCTCTGTTGACCCAGCCTGCCCCTGCCTCCGCCCAGACCTCACACCTGTGTCTGCTGTGTTTGCCTGGTAACTTCGGCTGCTATAAGTAACCAGTTGTAGCTGCCGGTTGAGTTGGTCCAGCCCTGGGCTGGCGAGGGTGAGATCAGGCTGCCCCTCTCCAGTGAGAGTCACTCCCGTCACTTCCCCGGCCACATCCCAGGTGCCCAAAGAGGCAGTCAGGTTAACCTGGGAGAGGGGGTTGGAGAGGACAGGGTTAGGCCTCAGACCTGCCTCTTGCCTCTCTGGTTCCTCCATCTTTCCGTTGGCAGCCCTGTCTCCCTCCAGCATCCCATTTCCCGCCCTCTCCCCCGCCCCAAGTTTATTTATTTATTTTGAGAGAGAGAGAGAGAGGCCGAGAGAGATTCCTAAGCAGGCTCCGTGCTGTCAGTGCAGAGTTCCACACAGGGCTCTCAATTCCAGCAACTGTGAGATCATGGCCTGAGCTGACACCAAGTGCCGGTTGCCGGGCACCTGGGTAGCTTGTTGATTGGGTGTCGGACTTCAGCTCGGGTCACGATCTCACGGTTCGTGAGTTCGAGCACCATGTTGGGCTCTGTGCTGATAGCCTAGAACCTGGAACCTGCTTCTGATTCTGTGTCTCCCTCTCTCTCTGCCCCTCCCTGCTCTCACTCTGCCTCTCTCTCTCTCTCAAAAATAAATAAACATTAAAAAAAAGAAAGAGTTGTTTGCAGGGTGCCTGGGTGGCTTAGTCGGTTGGGCGTCCGACTTCGGCTCAGGTCATGATCTTATGGTTCGTGACTTCGAGCCCTGCATCGGACTCTGTGCTGATAGCTTAGAACCTGGAACCTATTTCGGATTCTGTGTCTCCCTCTCTCTCTGCCCCTCCCCCGTTCAAGCTCTGTCTCTGTCTCTCTCAAAAATAAATAAACATTAAAAAAAAAAAGAGTCATTTGCTTAACCTACTAAGCCACCCAGGCGCCCCTCCCTCCATCCTTAGTGTCCGCTGGCCTCCCCAGCCTCTTACCTGGTAAAGCTCCTGACCAGAAGCTGCCTGCAGGCTCAGCCCTAGGAGGAAGGAGAGGGAATCAGAATCCCAGACAGCCTTGAATTCTTCCTCACTTTCTCTTCCCTCTTTCACCACACACAGCACAGACCTTCTCACCCATCCCTCTTTGTTGAGGCCACAGCAGGGCACATTTTGGGATGCAGCCTATGGTAACTGAGTTTTCACTCCTTTCCATCAAAGCGATAGCTCTTTATGGCCCACCCCACCTATCCACCTAATCTTTGGTCAGTCGGCAAAGAATAGATTCTTTCTCCCAAGCCTCTCCAGTTACAGTCAGCTGCAGTTCCTGAGGACCCTACAGTTCCTTTGGTCCTCACCCCCTGCCTCAGGAACCCCCTTCTGCTCTCAAATCCTGCCTTCATCAGAAGCTCCCCCGCCTCTTATTCCAATCTTCCTTAGCTCTTCCTCACCCAGCCTTGAGCTCCACCACCCCCAGATTGGCTTAGGTCACCCCCAGACCCCCCCACCTGGCACCAAGATGCTCCGGAGGGGCTGGACCTCCACACCCTGCAGGGGGTATTGAAGAGGGGAGTTGGCAGGGGCTATGAGCAGCTGGTCAGCAGCAGACTGGCTCCTGGCAGTGGAGGACAGAGAAGGAATCAAGGGCAGAGGGGCTCTCCTTCCTGTCACACCCTCCCTCCAAGCCTCGAAAGGCTCACCCTCCGCAGAGACATGCCCTCTTTTTCAGCTGGTACCTTGAAAGGAAGGCCTGGAACTCCTGCTCCCTGGAGGCAGAGGCAGCCCTCAGCTCTTCAGGGTCAAAGGCCTTCGTGAGGTCAATGGCTCGGAGCTGCCTTTGGAAGGGGAAATGAAAGCTCCCTCCACTGGCCTCACAACTACAGTTGTTCCCAGACAGCCGCCTGGAGGGGGGATGAAGCGTCATCAGAGCCCCGCCATACAGCTCCATACATCCCGCTAAATATTAACATGGCGCCCCACACCTTGGCCCTTCGACCTTGCCCATCCAACGTCTGTCGCCTTAAACACTGCTCTTCAAACAGCCCCCAGGAGAGGAGACCCCCAATGGGACGACCCATCCCCTAAATCTGGATTTTACAGAGGTGTAGAAGAGGGCCAGTTGCTAGGATTTCAGAGTTGCCTCCCCACCATTCAGGACCCCACCTGGACTCTCCTTTCTGGAACCATCAGGACATCAGAAAGTCTTTCAGGCTCTCCCTGCCTGCACACCCTCCCCTCCCCATCACCATGACAAGGTTCAGGAAGGAGAGATTTTGTTTCCCCAGCCCAAGATTCACAAGCAGTCCCCCCACCCCCCTCCCTCAACCAGTCAGGAGAACTGAGGCATCAGAGCTCAGCAGTGCAGGAAACAAAAGCTCCCCAGCCCCCCCCCAGCCCCCCCCCCCCCAAGTGAGCGCCGCCCTGCCGCCACCACTCCTGGCACTCACCCCACCACTTGCTCCTTTATCCTGACCGGGATGTGTGCATAGCGGGGCTCAGGCGAGAGGTCTGGCAGCTCTGGTCTGGAGGGGCCCTGCAGGGGCGTCCACAGCGCAAGAGGTGCCCGGAGGCCCGGAGCGTCCCGGGTGCTCACGTACAGGAGCCCCAGAGAGGCGCAGGCGAGCAGCAGGACCAGCACGCAGAGGGCCCGGCGGCCCAGCCGCATCCTGGTGGGCGGGAGGGGTGGGAGGGTGAGAAAGGTGCGGAGGGGAGGCGCGGGCTGGGACCCCGGAGCCCCGCGGTTCTGGAGGCTCCAGTCAGCTCCCCGGGAAGCTCTCCACATCTCGGCGCGCTAGGATTTGCACAGAGAATCGTTGCCCCCGGCCCTCCTCCCTTCACTCCCGGGGCCTCGGGTCTCCCGGCCTCCTTTCTTCTCTCCCTCTCTCGCATCTCGGTTTCCTCTCACGCCCGAGGCCTGGCATCTTGATGCAAGAGACCTTTGCATGCGGCGGTTTCCTCGCGGCCGCGTATAAGTAGGAGTGCACTGCTTTCTTCGAGCAGCGGACGTCCCCTGGCCCGCCGCCCCCTGGCCCGCGCGTCCCCCACCCCTCGGTCCGAGCATCACCTGGCCCCCAGTGGGCTGCACAGGGCGGCTCCACACCTTGCTTGTCATGAAAAATGCAGAATCACGCCCGCGCCGTTGGATGCCCCCGGCGGAGGTGACCGCGCGAGTGGCCCCGGGGAGCTCGTGCAGGGGAACGGGCGGGGGGGGGACCGGCGAGCGCGCCGCCTCCAGCCTCCAGCTCGGGCCCCTCATCCCGCCCGAGCACTGACCTGTCTAACGCTCTAAGGCCGCCGCAAGATTTCGGTCCGGGCTGCGCCAGGCTCTCAGCCCCGGCCTGGGGGTCTTCATGGGGCCGGAGGCGGCCTGATCCGGGAACCCGGCGTGAGCCTGGGTCGGGGGGATCCTCCTGCCTCTCGGGCTCGCCCAACCCCTCCCGCCTTCGGAAGCTCAGGGCTTTGTAGACCTCGGCGCTGGGTGGGTGGATCTGGGCGTTTCCTGTGGGGGTGGAGAGCAGAGTTGAGAAACCGCTGCGCCCCAGCTCCGGAAACAAAGCTGGGGGTCCCCGGCACCCTGTCCCCCTTGCCGGGCGGGGCGGGCTCAGGCCGCCGCACGGTTGTCCAGATCGCGGCGCGGAGCGGCTCGGCTCCCGGCTTGTTGCGGCGGAGGCTCCGGCTGAGCGCGGTGAAAGCGAGCGCCCGGGCGCCTTCTGGCGGACGCAGAGGACATTGCGGGGGCGCTGCGAGAAGGTCCTTCTCCCGACCCTCCCAGCCCTTCGCTGGCAAGCTTGGCATCTCAACAGCTTGCCCCAGTCCCATTCTATTCCCTATACCCACGGAGCCTCGGTCTCATCCAGACTGTAGGCTACGATACTTGCTATGGGAGGAGATGGAACCGGCGCCCTACAGTCCCATTTCAAAGGAAGGTTTGGGTAGTGAGGGTGAGATAAAAGAAACCAGACTAGACCCCAGACAAAGAAGATTTTGCCTGGCTGACAAAGACAGGTTCACACCCTCCCTCCCATCCTCGCCTCCCCCGTCCCAAATCCTCTAACACTCCAGAAGTAATTCAGTGCCTTTTCCCCTTGAATGCTTCTTGTTGCAGACGTGCAGAGGGAAGTGGTTAGGTTGCCTGTAGGTTGTTTTTTTTTTTAGATGAAATTTATTGTCAAATTGGCTTCCGTACAACACCCAGTGCTCATCCCAACAGGTGCCCTCCTCAATGCCCATCACCCACTTTCCCCTCACCCCGCCCCATCAACCCTCAGTTTGTTCTCAGTATTTAAGAGTCTCTTATGGTTTGCCTCCTTCCCTCTCTGTAACTTTTTCCCCTCCTTCCCCACCCACCTGGTCTTCTGTTAAGTTTTTTAGGATCCACATATGAGTGAAGACATATGATATCTGTCTTTCTCTGACTGACTTATTTCACTTAGCATAATACCTTCCAGTTCTATTTACGTTGCTGCAAATGACAGGATTTCATTCTTTCTCATTGCCAAGTAGTATTCCATTGTATATGTAAACCACATCTTCTTTATCCGTTTGTCAGTTCATGGACATATAGGCTCTTTCCATAATTTGGCTATCGTTGAAAGTGCTGCTATAAACATTGGGGTACAAGTGCCCCTGTGCATCAGCACTCCTGTATCCCTTGGGTAAATTCCTAGCAGTGCTATTGCTGGGTCATAGGGTAGATCTATTTTTAATTTTTTGAGGAACCTCCACACTGTTTTCCAGAGCGGCTGCACCAGTTTGCATTCCCACCAACAGTGCAAGAGGGTTCCTGTTTCTCCACATCCTCTCCAGCATCTATAGTCTCCTGATTTGTTCATTTTAGCCACTCTGACAGGTGTGAGGTGGTATCTCAGTGTGGTTTTAATTTTTTTTAATTAAAACAATTTTTTTTTGAGAGAGAAACAGAGTTCAAGTGGGGGAGGGACAGAGATAAAGGGAGACACAGAATCTGAAGCAGGCTTCAGGCTCTGAGCTGTTAGCACAGAGCCCCGTGCCGGGCTGGAACTCACCAACCTCCAGATCATGACCTGAGCCAAGTCAGATGCTGGAACTCACCAACCTGGAGATCATGACCTGAGTGGAAGTCAGATGCTTAACAGACTGAGCCACCCAGGCACCCCAAGGTTGGCTGTAATTCTGTATGCAAGCATTAGACCCATAGACTCCCTTCCCTACTTCCGGATTCATGACCCTACCTATGGTTCCATGGTTCTAATAAAAGATGTGTCAAGGTCAAGTAGGAAAAAAAAAAGATACAATAAATATGGAGCATAATGAAAACGTCAGTGGGAAGGGAGGATAGATTGTTGAATGAATTGTATTCAAAGAAATGACTAATCAGATGGGGGGAGTGGGATTCTCACCCTCTTTATACCAAAATAAATTCCAGATCTATCAAATATTTTAATATTAAAAATGAAACCAGAAAAGTAGTAAAGGAAATCATAGAGTTTTTGTGTTTTTTTTTTTTATAAACTTAGAGTTCAGGAAGAGATCTCTAAGCAAGATATAAAAGGAATAGTAATAAACTTGCATATATAAAAACCTCGAGTGCAGGAATTCTTATAAACAAACTTAAGAGATAAATGACAAACTGAAAAAAACCTTTCCAACACGTGAGACAGATAAAAGACTATTTTCCTCAAGAGCTCTAAAACATCAGTAAGAAAAATGATCAACTACTCCCAAATGGGCAAAAATTATGATTAGGCAATTGACAGAAAAAGTGATAATGGTTTTTAAATATTTGAAAGTATACTGGACCTTATTCATAATAAATGAAATGCAAATTAGAACAACAGTGAAATTGTTAAAACAAAATTATTGCAATATTATTGACTGTATTCCCTGTGTTGGACTTTTTATCCCCATGAGTTATTTCTTTTATAACTGGAAGTGTATACCTCTTAGTCCTTTTCACCTATTTCACCTATCCCCCAACCCATGAAATGTTTTTTGATTACCAAGTTAGTGAAGGTCAAGGAGTTTGCTAACCCACTGTATGGTCAAGTATGTGGAGAAACAGCCTCTGCCATGCACTGTTGTGAGTGTAAATTCAGAAACCTGAACATGTGGGCATGGCTTTGGGACTGGGTCTTGGCAAAAGTAGGAGGGAATTTGAGGAGCCTCAGTGAAGACCAAAGGCTATTAAAGAGCTTGTTAGAAGCCAGATGGCCGTTAAGGATGTCACAGTTGTAGGGAAGTAGGGAAAGAAAGAAGCTGAAAGAAAGGAGGTCTTGTTATGTTTGGCAATGCTGTCACCTACGGGTGGGTGGAAGACAGAGACTTCACCAAATGAATTGAAGCTCTCACTGAGAAGATTCCTAAGCAGAGTGTTGAAGGTGTCATCTTCTTGTTGCTTACAGTAAAAATAAACAGAAAGGGATAAGCTAAAGGAAAGCACATTGGGGCCCCTGGGTGGCTCAGTCGGTTGAGCCTCTGACTTCTGCTCAGGTCATGATCTCACGGTTCGTGGGTTCGAGGCCTAGTGTTGGGCTCTGTGCTCACAGCTCAGAGCCTGGATCCTGCTTCAGATTCTGTGTCTCCCTTTCTCTCTGCCCCTCTCCTGCTCACACTCTGTCTCTCTCTCTCTCTCAAAAATAAAAAAACATTAAAAAAAAAAAAAAGGAAGCCACATTAAACAAAAAGGAGCTGGGCCTTGCTGGGTTGGAAGATTCCTAGCCTCTCCAAGGACTGATGATGGCACAATTTAAAAAACTCAAGAAAACAGGACCCGAAAATGCTGCAAATACAAATCCATTGTTAAGAAAGACCTAAGGCGGTGCCTCGGGAAATGGTTTAGTCTAGCAAGAGGACTTCTAAGAAGATGTTGTCTGTCAGCAGTCTATGCAGAAGCCCAAGGTGGATAAAAGCTTATATCAATAATATTTGTGGATATGGCTTTCATTTAATGAATGAGTTAGCCTCAGTAAGATTCAGAGGAGACCCATAAATATTTTAAAGAGATGTGTTTGCAGAATTTTATTGGGGATACGCTTATTCTCTTATCATCCTGATAGAATACATGTTTGCTGCTTCAAAGCCCCAAGTTTGTGATAATGTGTTACATAGCAATAGAAAACGAATGCCGAGGATTATATAACACTGAGAATAAATGGTCTACAACTATACACAATAACTCATAATGCTGAAAGAAAAAGCCAAACACAGGTTACATTCTGTATGATACTATTTATTAAAGTAGAATACAGGCAAAACTAATGTGTGATATTTGTAGTAAAGATCATAATTGTCTCTGAAAGCAGGGGTGGGGTAGGGAATACTATCTAGAAGGGGCTAAAGGAAGTCGGGTCCTAGTAGTAAAGTTAGGTTTCTACATCTGAGTGCTGATTATGCGTGTGCGTGCGTGCGTGTGTGTGTGTGTAGAGAGAGAGAGAGAATCATAAAACAAATGTGAGAATACTGTGGTGAAGCAGGATAAAAGATATGCGAGAACACGCTCTATGTATTCTCTCAAGTCTTAAAGTTTGAGATTATTTCAAAGTAAACATTTAAAAAGAAAAAGTCTTGCTTTTCCACTACTTTAGTTGAAAATGAACACCTATTTAGTAATTGAGTCATGGTCTGAGAAATTGTTTCAGTACATTACTGTCATATTTATAAAAATTGACAATTGAAAATTAAGATTTTTTTAATGTTTTATTTATTTCTGAGACAGAGACAGAGACAGAGTGCAAGCAGGAGATGGGCAGAGAGAGAGGGAGACACAGAATCTGAAGCAGGCTTCAGGCTCTGAGCTGACAGCATAGAGCCTGACACGGGCTCGAACCTACAAACTGTGAGATCATGACCTGAGCTGAAGTCAGATGCTTAACCGACAATTAAAAATTTTTAATAATGACATTATAATATGAATTTAGAATTTCTGTTTTTATTAAAGATTTTATCACTACACCCAACATATCACTACACCCAGGCTCAAACTCAACCCTGAGATCCAGACTCTACTAAGATAGCCATGTGCCCCAATAATTAAGATTTTCTTTTTTTTTTAGTTTTTATTTATTTATTTAATTTTGAGAGAGAGAGAGAGAGCGAGCGAGCGAGCATGAGCAGGGGAGGGGCAGAGAGACAGGGAGAGAGAATCCCAAGTAGGCTTTGCACTGTCAATGTAGAGCCTGATGTGGGGCTCGAACTCATGAACCGTGAGAACATGACCAGATCAGAAACCAAGAGCCAGGTGCTTAACAGACTGAGCCACCCAGGCGCCCAAGAATTTCTAATAGAACTTCATACTGGTTTTGTATCTCAGCATTTCCATCTTCAATGTTGATATTTAGCCTCAGCTGAATACTGATTTTATCCCTCTTTCTCTCTTCATGCGTGCACACATACACACACACACTTTTTGTTGAACCATTTGAGTTAGCTATAGACTTTTTGACTTTCTACTCCTAAATACTTAAGTATCTATCTCCTAAAACAAAGAGTAGTCTTCTAAATAAATGATATGAGTATCGAACACAAGATATTTATCATTGATACAAACCATTTCTAATATGCAGCCCATATCAACATTTCTCTAGTTGTCTCAATGATGTCCTTTATGACTTTTAAAAGAATTCCAATCAGGTTGAGATCCAACATAGAGGAGAAGTAGGGAGACCCGTAGTTCCCTCGTTCCTCAAACACAGCAGTGCTGAGGCCAAAGGACTTTGAATTCCAAGAGTCTGGGCCTCAGAGTGACAAAGATGTCTCCAGGGACCCCGGGGGACAACCTGGAGGGCCATAGGTGGGTGATTGTGAACTGGGAGAGATAAAACAGGCCGTGTAGGCACGGAAGGGAGGGATCCCCTTATGTGGAGAGACAAAGGGAAGAGAAAAAGAGGCTGGGGAAACATGGGACTATATCTGGACAAAAGAAAAACCATGGACTGGGACAGATCTCTAACTGTGGGGCTTCCTCCAGACTGGGGCTGGCTGCCTAGTTCATGCACCTCTGGAGGAGGGGACCCAGTCCTGGGCTCAGTAACTAGTTCAGAGGTGCAGTCCGCCCTGGGAGAAAGCGATCCCTTCTCTCAAGTGCTATGGGAAGAAGGTATATAACCGTTCAAACAACAAAGACTGCCTGTGCCTGCCAGACAGAGACCATATATCAGCGGGGTGGAGCGTCACTCCCCTCAGTACCCGGTAGCACGGAGCAGGACCCTTCAAGACATCGGGGTTTAAATCCCAGCCAAGTGCCAGGGAGGCGTGGGAGTCGGCAGAGCGGGACAAACCACCTCGTTCGCGCCTGTGGCCTTGCAAGGACAGCCTGAACAGAGTGGTTTGGGACACCCAGTCCATGGAGGAGAGACCGGGGGTCGTTACTTTTCTCCCCACCACCACCAAGGCAGGACTTCAGGGATCAGTCAGTGGGGCCCACAGTGGAGGCGGGACCCTCCTACACCAAACCACTCCCCTCCTTACCGGATAACTGCGTGTCTACAGGAGTGGGATTGTTGCTGACAACCAGATGGAGCCCTCCTCCAGATCAGCGCTGTAACTGGTTCCAAGTCACCTAGAGGTTTTGCATTTCCTGATTTAATTCTTGGACAATTCTTATTATCGATCAATCGATCGATCGATCTATTATTTTTTCCCCTCTTCCTTTTCTCCTTATTTCTTCCCTCCTCTAGTCTGGTTATTCTGGTTGTTGGTTTGTTTAAGCAGACATATTTAATCTATTCTCTTCATACCTATTCTATATCTCCTTTTTTATTTCCCCCTCTTTCTCTCTGGATTAAGCCATAGAGTTTCTCTGCCTGGTCAATTTTCTTTTCTTTTACTCCTACCCCTGTCCTTTCTCTCTTTGTATGGGATAAGGCTTCTTCCATCAACAATGCCACCACCCCATTGTTTTGCTGTAGCTGGTGTTTTTGTTTTTGTTTTTTCTTTTTGCTTGTATGTTTTCTTTTCCAGGGCTACTTCAGCAAAAAAATCAAAGCACACCTGGTGGAGGGTCCAAAACATCAGTACAAGTTGGTAGATAAAGCAACCAGAGTCACATCAACAGAGAGCAAGTAACATACTCCAAAAAACACTTCCTGAAGGGCCAGGCCCTGAACAGCGTATGACACCTCTTTAATATAGTAGTGCTCACAGGTGCAGGGCACATAACAAGCTTTTAAAACTCATAAGGTACAGAAAACTAGCCAAAATGATGAAACGGAAGAATCCTCCTCAAAAGAAATTCCAGGAAGAAATGACAGCTAAAGAATTGATCAAAACAGATATAAACAATATAACTGAACACGAATTTAGAATAACAGTCATAAGATTAATTTCTGGGCTTGAAAAAAAGCATAGAAAACAGCAGAGATCTATTGTTGCAGAAATCAAAATAAAAAATAGTCATGATGAATTAAAAAATGTTGTAAATGAGGTGCAAAATAAACTAGAGGCGGTGACAGTGAGGATTGAAGAAGAGGCAGAGGGGAGAATAAGTGAGATAGAAGATAAAATTATGGAAAAAGATGAAGCTGAAAAGAAGAGAGATAAAAAATTTCTGGACCACAAGGGGAGAATTAGAGAACTAAGTGATTCAATGAAACAGAATAATATCCATATCATAGGAGTTCCAGAAGAAGAGAGAGAGAAAGGAGTGGAAGGTGTACTTGAACAAATCATAGCTGAGAAGTTCCTCAATCTGGGGAAAGAAACAGATATTGAAATCCAGGAGGCACAGAGAACTCCCTTCAGACGTAACTTGAATCTATCTTCTACACAACATGTCATAGTGAAACTGGTAAAATACAAAGACAAAGAGAGATTTCTGAAAACAGCTTGGGACAAATGGGCCTTAACCTACAAGGGTAGACACATAAGGGTAGTAGCAGACTTATCTATCGAAACTTGGCAAGCCAGAAAGGAGTGGTAGGAAATTTTCAATGTGCTGAAATTTTCAATGTGAAAAATATGCAGCCAAGAGCCCTTTATACAGAAAGCCTGTCATTCAGAATAGGAGAGATAAAGTTTTTCCCAAACAAAAACTGAAGGAATTCATTACCACTAAACCAGCCTTACAAGAGATCCTAAGAAGGACTCTGAGTGGAATGTTGCAAAGGCCACAAAGGACCAGAGACATCACTATAAGCATGAAACCTACAGATAATACAATCACTCTAAATCCATATCTTTCAATAATAACACTGAATATAAATGGACTAAATGTTCCAATCAAAAGACATAGGGTATCAGAATGGATAAAAAAACAAGACCCATCTATTTGCTGTCTATAAGAGACCCATTTTAGATCTGAGCACACCTTCAGATTGAAAGTGAGGGGATGGAGAACCATCTATCATGCTACTGGAAGTCAAAAGAAAGCTGGAGTAGCCATACTTATATCAGAGAAACTAGATTTTAAGCTAAAGGCTGTAACAAGAGATGAATAAGGGGCATTATAATTATGGTATCTATCCATCAAGAAGAGCTAACAATTATAAATATTTATGCACTGAATTCAGAAGAACCCAAATATATAAAACAATTAATCACAAACATAAGCAATCTTATTGGTAAGAATGTGGTAATTGCAGGAGACTTTAATACTCCACTTACAACAATGGACAGATCATCTAGACAGGAAATCAATAAAGAAACAATGGCCCTGAATGATACACTGGACCAGAATGACTTGACAGATATATTCAGAACTTTTCATCCGAAAGCAGCAGAATACACATTCTTCTTGGGTGCACATGGAACATTCTCCAAGATCACATACTACGTCACAAAACATCCCTCAATAAATATAAAATAATTGAGATCATACCATGCATATTTTCAGATCACAATTCTATGAAACTTGAAATCAACCACAGGAAAAAGTCTGGAAAACCTCCAAATGCATGGAGGTTAAAGAACATCCTACTAAAGAATGAATGAGTCAACCAGGCAATTAAAGAGAAATTTAAAAATATATGGAAGCAAATGAAAATGAAAACACAACAGTCCAAACCCTTTGGGATGCAACAAAGGCAGTCCTAAGAGGAAAATACATTGCAATCCAGGCCTACCTCAAGAAAGAAGAAAAATCCTAAATACAAAATCTAATAGCATACCTAAAGGAACTAGAAGCAGAACAAAAAAGAAACCCCAAGACCAGCAGAAGAAGAGAAATAATAAAGATCCGAGCAGAAATAAATAATATAGAATCAAAAAAACCCCACACCAGTACAGCAGATCAATAAACTAAGAGCTAGTTTTTTGAAAAAATAACAAAATTGATAATCCCCTAGCCAGACTTCTCAAAAAGAAAAGAGAGAGGACCCAAATTGATAAAATCACAAATGAAAATGGATTTATCACAACTAATCCCTCAGAAATGCAAGCAATTATCAGAGAATACTATGAAAAATTATATGCCAACAAACTGGACAACCTGGAAGAAATGGACAAATTCCTAGACACCCACACACTACCAAAACTCAAATGGGAAGAAATAGAAAATTTGAACAGACCCATAACTAGTGAAGAAATTGAATCGGTTATCAGAAATCTCCCAGCAAATAAGAGTCTTGGGCCAGATGGCTTCCCTAGGGAATTCTACCAGACATTTTTTTTTTAATTTTTTTTTAACGTTTATTTTTGAGACAGAGAGAGACAGAGCATGAACGGGGGAGGGTCAGGGAGAGGGAGACACAGAATCCGAAACAGGCTCCAGGCTCTGAGCTGTCAGCACAGAGCCCGACGTGGGGCTCGAACTCATGGACCACAAGATCATGACCTGAGCCGAAGTCGGCCGCTTAACCGACTGAGCCACCCAGGCGCCCCTCTACCAGACATTTAAAGCAGAGTTAATACCCATCCTTCTCAAGCTGTTCCAAAAAAAATAGAAATGGAAGAAAAACTTCCGGAATCATTCTATGAAGCCAGCATTACCTTGATTCCCAAAACAGACAAAGACCCCACAAAAAAAAGATAATTACAGGCCAATATCCCTGATGAATACGGATACAAAAATTCTCAACAAGATACTAGCAAATCAAATACAAAAGCATATAAAAAGAATTACTCAAGTGGGATTTATTCTTGGGCTGCAGGTCTGGTTCAATATTTGGAAATCAATCAATGTGGTGCATCACATTAATAATATAAAGGATAAGAACCATATAATCCTGTCAATAGATGCAGAAAAAGCATTTGACAAAATACATCACCCTTTATTAATAAAAACGCTCAAGAAAGTGGGATAGAAGGATAGAAGGAACATACCTAAACATTAAAAAAAGCCATATATGAAAAGCCCACAACTAATATCATCCTCAATGGGGAAAAACTGAGACCTTTCCTCCTGAGATCAGGAACACGATACGGACATCCACTCTCATCACTGTTGTTTAACATAGTATTGGAAGTCCTAGCATCAGCAATCAGACAACAAAATGGAATAAAAGATATCAAAATTGGCAAAGAAGAAGTCAAACTTTCACTTTTTGCAGATGACATGATACTCTACATGGAAAACCCCAAAGACTCCACCAAAAGGCTGCTAGAACTGATACATGAATTCAGCAAAGTGTCAGGATACAAAATCAATATACAGAAATCGGTTGCATTTCTATACACCAATAATGAAGCAACAGAAAGAGAAATCAAGAAATTTATCCCATTTACAATTGCACCAAGAACCGTAAAATACCTAGGAATAAACCTAACCAAAGATATAAAAGATCTGTGTGCTGAAAACTATAGAAAACTTACGAAGGAAATTGAAAAAGACACAAAGAAATGGAAAAACATTCCATGCTCATGGATTGGAAGAATAAATATTGTTAAAATGTCAATAATACCCAAAGGAATATACACATTCAATGCAATCCCAATCAAAATTGCACTGGCATTCTTCTCAAAGCTAGAACAAACAACCCTAAAATTCGTAGGGAACCCCAAGACTCTGAATAGCCAAAGTAATATTGAAAAAGAAAACCAAAGCAGGAGGCATCACAATCCCAGACTTTAGCCTCTACTACAAAGTTGTAATCATCAAGATAGTATGGTATCGGTACAAAAACAGACACATAGACCAATGGAATAGAATAGAGAACCCAGAATTGGACCCACAAATGTATAGCCAACTAATCTTTAACAAAGCAGGAAAGAGTATCCAATGGAAAAAAGACAGTCTCTTTAGCAAATGGTGCTAGGAGAACTGGACAGCAATATGCAGAAGAAGGAAACTAGACTACTTTCTTACACCATACTCAAAAATAAACCCAAAATGGATGAAAGACCTAAGTGTGAGACAGGAAACCATCAACACCCTGGAGGAGAAAGCAGGTAACAACTTCTTTGACCTCAGTCGCAGCAATTTCTTGCTCGACACATCTCCAAAGACAAGGGAATAAAAGCAAAAATCAACTATTGGGACCTCGTCAAAGGAAACAATCAACAAAGCTAAAAGGCAACTGACAGAATGGGAAAAGATATTTGCAAATGACTTATCAGATAAAGGGTTAATATCCAAAATCTATAAAGAATTTACCAAACTTAACACCCAAAAAACAAATAATCCAGTGAAGAAATGGGAAAAAGACATGAATAGACAATTTTCCAAAGAAGACATCCAGATGGCCAACAGACATATGAAAAAATGCTCAACATCACTCATCATCAGGGAAATAAAAATCAAAACCACACTGAGATACCACCTCACACCTGTCAGAATGACTAAAATTAACAACTCAGGAAACAGCAGATGTTGGCAAGGATGTGGAGAAAAGGGAACCCTCTTGCACTGTTAGTGGGAATGCAAACTGGTACAGCCACTCTGGAAAACAGTGTGGAGGTTCCTCAAAACATTAAAAATATAACTACCCTACAACCCAGCAATAGCACTAGTAGGAATTTATCCAAAAGATACAGGAGTGCTGATTCAGAGGGGCACATGTACCCCAATGTTTATAACAGCACTTTCAACAATAGCCAAATTATGGAAAGAGCCTAAATGTCCATCAACTGATGAATGGGTAAAGAAGATGTGGTTTATATATACAATGGAATACTACTTGGCAATGAGAAAGAATGAAATCTGGCCATTTGCAGCAACATGGATGGAACTGGAAGGTATTATGCTAAGTGAAATAAGTCAGTCAGAGAAAGACAGATATCATATGTTTTCACTCATATGTGGATCTTGGGAAACTTAACAGAAGACCATGGGGGAAGGGGAGGGGGAAATAGTTACAAACAGAGAGGGAGGGAGGCAAACCATAAGAGACTCTTAAATACAGAGAACAATCTGAGGGTTGATGGAGGGGTGTGGGAAAGAGGAGAAAATGGGTGATGCCCAAGGAGGGCACTTGTTGGGATGAGCACTGGGTGTTGTGTGTAAGCGATGAACCATGAGAATCTACCCCAAAAACCAAGAACACAATTTACACACTGAGATGTTAGCCAATTTGACAATAAATTATATTAAAATAATAAATAAAACATAAAGGAGGAATTTGGACTTAATCTAATAAGTTTGATCCTAACAAAAAAGAGTAACAGAGTTTGAGTTTATTCTACTCCACAAAATATAAGTCCAACATACCCATAAGGGAGTATGGCTAGTCTTTTAGATCTGCATGTCTCTCTGTGTGACTTGGCTGAATTTTCCTAATCTCCGTTCTAATCAGTAATGTCTCCAATCTCACATGTGAATTGTGGTTTCTGGCATAAAATCAGTTACTGACTCACAGTCCTGTGCTATTACACAGCCTCAGCACTGATAACTTGTGATCCATTTATGAATGTCAAGATAAATAAAGATCTTCAGATTACTTATATCTGTATATTATATCAGCAAACTTATACTTAGCGAATTACTATATGTCTAATCCCTTTCCAACTTGGTTTTATGTCTTTTAGCCTAATTGGTTGCCAAACTGAATACACAACTCTCACATTGATGATGCAGGAAGAGTGGAAATGTGTTGTTCCAATAAGGAACGTGACTTGGTTTAGATGTTGGCATGCCCATCAGCAAGTGTGATAATATAAGTCCTTAAGAATCCAGTCAATAAATTCTAGAACTATAATATTTTATAGTAAAAGTCTTTGGATTTTTTTTAGCACTTCCTTCTTTTTGGCAAGCGACCAAGTCCCAACCTTCATTGGAACTTCTGGAATTGTTGAGATTGTTGAGATATACCAAATCTTTGAAAACAGAGTTTAAATAAAATTTGTAATTGAACAAAAAATAAAATAAAATAATTTCAATCAAGAAGTGCTTGTTACATTTATTTTTCATGTCTCTTTAGTTTCCTCATCTTTGAGGATATTAAATATATTTATTTAAATATTTTGGGGGGTCTCTATGACTTCCATTGACTCTAGAGTGAATTCTATTGTTTAATGAGTTTGTTGCCTATCTGTCATTGTGTTAATTTTTGTGATGAGCTTTGAAGTTTTAGTTTGCTAGTTTGTCTTTTTTGAGAGTTTCTTTCTCATGTATGTATCTTGGTTAGGATTCATTGTAGATGAGACACTACTCTAAGGGGTTCTTGCTGGGTGTAATGTGGCATACAATATGGGTTTGGGGGTTGTTTTTTTTTTAAATTTTTTTTTCAATGTTTTTTATTTATTTTTGGGACAGAGAGAGACAGAGCATGAACGGGGGAGGGGCAGAGAGAGAGGGAGACACAGAATCGGAAACAGGCTCCAGGCTCCGAGCCATCAGCCCAGAGCCCGACGCGGGGCTCGAACTCACGGACGCGAGATCGTGACCTGGCTGAAGTCGGACGCTTAACCGACTGCGCCACCCAGGCGCCCCGGGGGTTGGTTTTTATATGAGTAATAATGCCTTCCATAGGCTTTTGGAAACATGTGGGGGCGTTTTTGGTGGTCACAACGACTGGCGAAGCTGCTGGCAATTGGACAGGTGTCAGTTAAGATAAATGTTCTACAGTGAATAGAACAAGCCTATGTAACAAAGACCTGACCTTCCCTAGATGCTAGTAGAAACTCAGTTGAAAACACTGCTTTAGGCAGAACTTTTAGGAACACCTCCTGCCTCCAGAATCACACAGCTCTTTGGGTATCAGCAAAACTGAGGTCACAACCGCAACAAACTTCCGAAAACAGGAAGCTACTTGGCCTCTACTACAATTCATATCCCACAAAGCGGACACCCGCCATTTGGGGTCATCCCTCCCCTCCCAATTTAAGGCCTATCACTTCAGGTTTCCTAAGCATGCATTTGGCTGATAAAGGAACACTAGTTGCAAGGAATTCAGAGAAATGTAGTTTTTAGCACCCCAGCTTCTGCTACAGGACCAGATAACAGTAGTTAAGGGTTGTAATGGATGCCAAATATGTTAGTCCATGTTGAGTTGTAGGCTTCCCACTCTCCTTGCTGCATGTCTCCACAGTGAGTGGTTTTGTGACTGTCTCCCCTCTCCAGAGCCAGATTTTACATTGAACACACAGGGATCTGATCCACAGGTGATGTTGTTGATCCTATCTCCAGCCTGCTTCAGGTGTGGTCTAATTCAGATGGTAGTATAGAGAGCTGGCTAGCCTAGTCTTTTTGCAGTCACTCCAGGAAAGCAGCTCTTAATGGGTAGAGCCCAGCCACCACACTTCATACAACCACCTGTCATACAGCAGAATATCCAGTGAATTCTCCAAAGAGCTGGTTCCTGAGCTGCTATTTCTTTCTCCTGGGGTTTCAGCCCCCAGCCCTCATACTTCCATTTCCAGTTCAAAGAGATGCTTATTTTGGTTTGGCTTTGATTTTTTATCATGGGTTTTCTCTTTAATGCATATTTGGAAGATATTATCTATCATTTCATCTGGAATGAAGGGAGAATTTTCTCTTGAATTCACTCAGTCCTATCATGGGAAGTGACCCTATAAAATTTGTCTACTTATAAACTTCCTCCTTCTTTTCTATACTTCTTTGTTTGCTGGACTAGCTTATGGCTTTTGCCATAGCTTGTTTGTCTCAAACTGCAATTCTCTGCTATTCCTGAGTAAATCCATTTTCACTGGTAAAATAACTGTTTTATTTTTAAGCTCAACATCACTTGATGATCAGAAGTGGGATCCAGAGAAGACCCCCAACAGCTCCAAGGCTGGTAAGGAAGTAGGTGCCAGTACCAACAAAGCTAATTGAGCTCTCTGCTTTCTCGCCTTCCCTGGTGTTTGAGGGTGAGTCTCCAGTGGGTCTCAAGCTCTGCTCTTTCTGTGTTTTGATCTCTACAAGCTTTATTCAGGGTCTGTTTAAGGCTTTGTGTTTTCTTTTTTTTTTTTTTTTATAAATTTTTTTTTCAACGTTTTTTATTTATTTTTGGGACAGAGAGAGACAGAGCATGAACGGGGGAGGGGCAGAGAGAGAGGGAGACACAGAATCGGAAACAGGCTCCAGGCTCCGAGCCATCAGCCCAGAGCCTGACGCGGGGCTTGAACTCACGGACCGCGAGATCGTGACCTGGCTGAAGCCGGACGCTTAACCGACTGCGCCACCCAGGCGCCCCTAAGGCTTTGTGTTTTCTAAGAGTGTCCTTTTGGCACTAGGATCGGAACAGTGCTATTAAGAAATTTTTCTTTTTGCTCTACAGATAACCCTCTAATAAATTAGATATCCTAGTCACCGAAATGCTTTGAGGATCCCTTTTGGGACCCCAGCTGGTTTTACGTTTAAAAACTGGTATTTTGGGACACCTGGCTGGCTCAGTCAGTAGAGCATGTGACTCTTGATTTGGGGTCATGAGTTCTAACTCCATGTTAGGTGTAGAGATTACTTAAAAAAAAAACTAAACTAAATAAAACAACTGGTGTTCTCTCATGTACATTTCTAACTAAATGGACCAACTGAACTAATAGTAAGTTAGGAACACCAATGGCCATTATGTGGAAATTTCTATCTCCCTAAACTCTAGAATTGTTGAAACTGAACAGGACGCCTGTTTTGACTGGTATTTTGAAGCTTCCAAAAGTTATCAGGAATCTAAAATTGCCTCTCTGCAAAATACAATTTCTAGATTAACCGAGGCAAGCAAACACAAAGAAAGACAAAAAGGCTTCTGAGGTCTTTGTTTCCCTTCCCTCCTTTTCTTTATCTCTAAACACACAGCAGCCATCACGTGCTCAGGCTGCACCTCTAGGTGCTGAGCACCCACCTTCCCTTCTGCACCACCTTTGCCTCTAGACACTTGGTTTCCCCATTCTAATTCTGTCACCGAACTTCCCCTTTTCCCTGAAACTCTCCCCCTTCTTATTCCTCTGAACTTATCAGAAACTGTCCCTTTGGGTTTTTTTTTAGAGAGAAAGAGAAAGAGAGAGAGCATGTGCAAGCACAAATGGGGGAGGGGCAGAGGGAGAAAGAGAGAGAATCTCAAGCAGGCTCCATGCTCAGCATGGAGCCCAACTTGGGGCTCAATTTCACAAGCATGAGATCATGACCTGAGCTGAAATCAAGAATCAGATGCTTAACTGACTGAGCCATCCAGGTGCCCAGGCACTCCAGAATCTGTCCCTATTTTTTTTAATGTTTTTTTTTTTTTTTTTTTTATTGAAAGACAGAGAAAGAGGAGCGAACTCGAGTGGTAGAGGGGAAGACAGAGAAGGAGAGAGAGAGAATCCCAAGCAGGTTCTGCAGAGCCCTATGCATGGCTCCATCTCACAAACTTTGAGATCATGACTTGAGCTGAAATCAAAAGTCTGATGCTCAACCAACTGAGCCACTCAGGTGCCCTGAACCTGTTCCTTTAAAATTAAGTATCGTGAGGGTCCAAATAAGCCCCCAATTTCTTATGTTCTCTGGACTAAAGCTGAATTATGAGTCACAATTAAGGACTTTCCTAAAGTGAATGAGGACCCCCATAGGTTTGCTTGAGAATTCAACATAGTTATTCAAATTTACCAACCTGGTTTCTCAGATTTCTATCAGTTAGTCCATGTGCTTGTTGGTGAGGGCCAGGCCAAACTTGCCCAATGGGAACATCCTGAATAAGATTTAGAAAAACAAGCCTCTAGAGTTTTTTTTTTACAAAGATGGTGAAGGAGGAGGACCAGGATTTTCCTCGTCCCTCAAACAGCTGTGTTTAGGTCAGATCACTTGGAACACCCAGGAAATCAATCCTGTGGAGTGGCAGGATCTCCACAGTTGGAGAGGACACCTTGGCAGGATTGAGGTGTGTGTATCTGATTTGGGGAGATAAAATGACATAGCCATGGAAGGGAGGGAACCCCTTCTGTGGAGAGACAAAAGGGAGAGAAAGAAAGAGGGGTTGTGAAAGTGTGGCATTGAGTTATTACAAGAGGAAAACCTTTCTGGACCACAGACTGGGGAAGAAGAAATACAGAGAGAGTGCCAGTTTCTATTTTGCAAACAGCCTTTAGAGCTGAAACTCAGAGGTTTCAGAAGTGTGCAACTTTCTGGGAGTGGAGCGTGGGGCGCGCTCCTGGGGAGGAGGAAGCGGCCCCAGAGTACATAGCAAGGTGTTGCAATCTTCAGGGTGTACTGGTAGAGAACAGTCCACTTCCTGGAGTACTGTGGGAAGAGAGTATATGCCTCCCCAAGGACAAAAGACCCTGCAGGTGCCAGCCAAAGGCTTTTCATCAGCACGGTGAAGAGGCTCTACCCCAGAACAGGGGAGAGGAGCTGCACCATGCTGGGTCCTTTAAGACATCTGGTTTTGAAACCCAGCTGGCCAAGAAGGCTCAGAACTGTGGAGCAGGGCAAGCTGACTGCCCTTGCTTCTCTGTGAGAGCTGTCTGAACAGCATGGGTTGATATACCCAGTCTGGGGAGGAGAGATTGGGATGATGCCATTTTCCCCCCAAACATCAACAGGGTGGGACTTCAGAGAACAGCGCTGTGGCCCCCAGTGGAGGTGGGACCCGATTACACCAAACCCCACCCCTCCATGCATGGCAACTGCTTATTGCCTGGAGTGAGACTGACTGACCCCAGGCAGCTGGCCTCTCCTCCAGACCAGCACAGCCACCAGCCCCAGGCACCCACGGACAAAATTTCTTTTCTTTTTTTTTTCTTTCCTTTTCTTTTCTCTTCTTTTTTTTTTCTCTCTCTTTCTTCTCTCCCTCTTCTTATTTTTTCTTTTTCTTTTGGAATCAGGCTCATAGTTTCTGATTTGTTTTTTGTCATTTCTTATTATATATATATTATACATATGTATATATATATTATATTTATCAAGCTTTTTTATTCTATTCTTTTTCCATATTTTCTCTTTTCTTCTGCTCTTTTTCTTCTTTGTTTTTCCTTTCTCTTTCCTTGGAATCAGACTTATAGTTTTTTATTCTCTGTTTGGTTTTCTATTCTCCCTTTTCCTTTTTCTCTTTTTTCCCCAGGGTTACTTCAACAAACAAATCAATGTTTTTTATTTATTTTTTTAGAGAGAGAGAGGGAGAGAAATAGAGCAGAGAAGGGGAAGAGAAAGAGGGAGACACAAAATCCAAAGTAGGTTCCAGGCTCTGAGCTGTCACCACAGAGCCTGACATGGAACTTGAACCCACGAACTGTGAGATCATGACCTGAACTGAAATTGGATGCTTAAGTAACTGAGCCACCCAGGAGCTCCTCAACAAACAAATCAAAGCTCACCTAGTTAAAGGTCCAAACAATCCACCACTGCAAGCAAGGAGGGGCTCTTCAGAGGACTGGCTAGTGGGATAGAGAAGCCAAAACACAACAGAGTGCATGCAACACACCCAGAAACACTTCCTGAAGTGCCAAGCCCTGGACAGTGCATGACCCCTTTTTAATATAGCATTACTCTCAGGTGCAGGATATATAACAAGCTTTTAAAATACACAAAAGACAGAAACTGAGCCCAAATGACAAGATGGAGGAATTCTCCCCAAAAGAAAGGCCAAGAAGAGATCACAGCCAGAGAATTTCTCAAAACAGACATAAGCAACATATCTGAACAAGAATTTAGAACAACAGTCATAAGACCAATAGCTGGGCTTGAAAAAACCATAGAAGACACCAGAGAAACCCTTGATGCAGACATCAAAGATCTAAGAACTAGTCAGGATGAATTTAAAAATGCTATAACTGAGATGCAAGATAAACTAGATACTGTGACAGCAAGGATTGAAGAAGCAGCGGAGAGAATAGGTGAAATAGAAGCTAAAGTTATGGAAAATAATGAAGCTGAAAAAAAGAGGGCAAGGAAATTACTAGGTCACAAGGGGAGAATTAGAGATTTAAGTGATTCCATGAAATGAAACAATATACATATCATAGGAGTTCCAGAAGAAGAGTGAGAAAAAGGGACAGAAGGTTTATTTAAACAAATTATAGCTGAGAACTTGCCTAATCTGGGAAAGGAAACAGACATCCAAGTCCAAGAAGCACAGAGAACTCTTCAAAATCAACAAAACAGGTCAGCACTATGACATATCATAGTGAAACTTGCAAAATACAAAAAACAAAGAGAGGATTCTGAAAGCGGCTGGGGACAAATGGGACTTAAGCTACAAGGGTGGGCACAAAAGGGTATTAACAAACCTGTCCACTGAAACTTGGCAAGCCAGAAGGTAGGGGCAGGAAATATTCAATGTGCTGAATAGAAAATATATGCAGCCAAGAATCCTTTATCCAGCGAGGCTGTCATTCAGAATAGGAGTGATAAAGACCTACCTAGACAAACAAAAATGAAAGGAGTTCATGACTATTAAACCAGCTCTGCAAGAAATTCTAAGGGGTACTCTCAGAGTGCAAAGCATCAAAGACTACAAGGATCAAGGAATATCATCAGAAACATGAAATCTTCAGATAACACAGTGGCACAAAATTCATATCTTTCAAAAATCATTCTGAATGTAAATGGACTAAATGCCACAATCAAAAGACAGAGGGTATCAGAATGGATAATAAAACAAGATCCATCTATATGCTGCCTACAGAAGACTCATTTTAGACCTGGGAACACCTGTAGATTGAAATTGAAGGGATGGAAAACCATCTATCATGCTGATGGATGTCAAAAGAAAGCTGGAGTAGCCATACTTATATCAGACAAACTAGATTTCAAAACAAAAACTGTATCAAGAGATGAAGAAAGAAATTATATAATATTTAAGGGTTCTATCCATCAAGAATAGCTAGAAATTGTAAATATTTATGCCCCTAATGTGAGTGAACCCAAATATATAAAACAGTTAATCACAAACATAAGCAAACTCATTGATAATAATACCATTATTGTAGGAGACTTTAATACTCCACTTACAACAATGGACAGATCATCTAAGCAGAAAATCAACAAGGAAACAATGGCTGTGAATGACATACTGGACCAGATGGACTTAACATATATATTCAGAACATTTCATTCTAAAGTAGCAGAATACACATTCTTCTCAAATGCACATGGAACATTCTCCAGGATAGATCACATACTGGGTCACAAATGAGCCCTCAACAAGTACAAAAAGATCAAGATCATACCATGCATATTTTCAGATCACAATGCTATGAAACTTGAAATCAACCACAAGAAAAAATTTGGAAAGCCCTCAAATCCATGGTGGTTAAAGAACATCTTACTAAAGAATGAATGGGTTAACTAGGAAATTATAGAATAATTAAAAAATACATGGAAACAAATGAAAATGAAAACATGATGGTCCAAACTCCTTGGGATACAGCAGAGGCAGTCCTAAGAGGAAAATACATTGCAACTCAGGTCTATCTCAAGAAGCAAGAAAGGTCCCAAATACACAACCTAACCCTACACCTAAAGGAGCTAGAAAAGGAGCAGCAAATAAAGTTCAAAGCCAGAAGAAGAAGGGAAATAATAAAGATTAAAGCAGAAATAAATGGTAGAATAAAAAAAAACAGTAAGACAGATCAATGAAACTAAGAGCTGGTTTTTTGAAAGAATAAACAAAATTGATAAAACCCTAGCCAGACTTCTCAAAGAGAAGGGCGAGAGGACCCAAATATATAAAATCATGAATGAAAGGGGAGAGATCACAACCAACACCACAGAAATACAGTTAAATAAGAGAATACTATGAAAAATTATATGCCAAAAAATTGGACAATCTAGAAGAAGTGGACAAATTCCTAGACACTTAAACAGGAAGAAATAGAAAATTTGAACAGGCGCATAACCAGCAAAGAAATTGAATTGGTTATCAAAAATCTCCCAGAAAGTAAGAGTCCTGCACCAGATGGCTTCCCCCAGGAATTCTACCAGACATTTGAAGGAGTTAATACCTATTCTCTTCAAACTGTTCAAAAAATACAGATGGAAGGAAAGCTTCCAAACTCATTCTATAAAGCAGCATTACCCTGATTCCAAAACCAGACGAAGACCCCACTAAAAAGGATAATTACAGGCCAATATCCCTGATGAACCTGGATGAAAAAATTCTTAACAAGATACTCGCAAGTTGAATTCAAAGGTACATTAAAAGAATTATTTACCAGGATCAAGTGGGATTTATTCCTGGGCTACAGAGCTGGTTCAATATTCACAAATCAGCCAACATGATACACCACGTTAATAAAAGAAAGGACAAGAACCATATAATCCTGTAAATAGATGCAGAAAAAACATTTGACAAAATACAGTATCCTTTATTGATAAAATAAAAAAGCCTCAAGAAGGTAGGGATAGAAGGGATAAGCCTCAAGATCATAAAGGCCATATATGAAAGACCCACAGCTAATATCATCCTCAACAGGGAAAAAATCAGAGCTTTCTCCCTAAGGTCAGGAACACTACAGGATTGTCCATTCTCACTATTGTTGTTCAACATAGTGTTGGAATTCCTAGCCTCAGCAATCAGACAACAAAATGAAATGAAAGGCATCCAAATTGGCAAGGAAGAAGTCAAACTTTCACTCTTCACAGATGACATGATACTCTACATGGAAAACCTGAAAGACTCCACCAAAAAACTGCTAGAGCTGATACATGAATTCAACAGTCGCAGGACATAAAATCAATGTACAGAAATCTGTTGCATTTCTATACACCAATAGTGAAGCAGAAGAAAGAAACATCAAGGAATTGATCCCATTTACAATTGCACCAAAACCCATAAAATACTTAGGAATAAACCTAGCTGAAAAGGTAAAAGATCTATATGCTGAAAACTATAGAAAACTTATGAAAGAAATTGAAGAAGTCACAAAGAAATGGAAAAACATTCCGTGCTTGTGGATTGGAAGAACAAATATTGTTAAAATGTCGATACTACCCAGAGCAATCTACATATTCAATGCAATCCCTATCAAAATAACACCAGCAATCCTAAAATTTATGGAACCAGAAAAGACCCTAAGTAGCCAAAGTAATGTTGAAAAAGAAAACCAGAGCTGGAGGCATCAGCACTCTGGACTTTAAGCTGTATTACAAAACTACAATAATCAAGACAGTATAGTATTGGCACAAAAACAGGTAGATCAGTGGAATAGAATAGAGGACCCAGAAATGGACCCACAAATATATGGCTAACTAATCTTTGACAAAGCAGGAAAGAGTGTTCAGTGGAAAAAAGACAGTCTCTTCAGCAAATGGTGCTGGCAGAACTGGACAGTGATATGCAGAAGAATAAAACTGGACCACTTTCTTACACCATACACAAAAATAAATTTTAAAAAATGGCTGAAAGACCTAAATGTGAGACAGGAAACCATCAAAATCCTACAGGAGAAAACAGGCAGCAACCACTTTGACCTCAGCTGCAGCAACTTTTTATTTGACATGTCTCCAGAGGCAAGGGAAATAAAAGCAAAAATGAACTATTGGGACCTCATCAAGGTAAAAAGCTTCTGCACAGTGAAGGAAACAATCAACAAAACTAAAAGGCAACCAATGGAAGATATTTGCAAATGACTTATTGGATAAAGGGTTAGTATCCAAAATCTATAAAGAACTTATCAAACTCAATATCCAAAAAACAAATAATCCAGTGAAAAAATGGGCAGAAGACATGAACAGACCCTTTTCCAAAGAAGACATCCAGATGGCTAACAGACACATGACAAGATGCTCAACATCACTCACCACCAGGAAATTCAAATCAAAACCACAATGAGATACCACCTCACACCTGTCAGAATGACTAAAATGAACAACTCAGGAAACAGCAGATGTTGGTGAGGATGCAGATAAAGGGGAACCCTTTTGCACTGCTGGTGGGAATGCAAACTGGTACAGACACTCTGGAAAACAGTATGGAGGTTCCTCAAAAAACTAAAAATAGAACTACCCTGCAACCCACCAATTGCACTACTAGGTATTTATCCAAAGAATAAAGGAATGCTGATTCTAAGGGACACAGCACTATAAACAACAGACAAACTATGGAAACAG
The DNA here is from genome assembly GCF_023721935.1 of Panthera uncia. Lineage (NCBI taxonomy): Eukaryota > Metazoa > Chordata > Mammalia > Carnivora > Felidae > Panthera > Panthera uncia. Next base: position 81,586,679 of record NC_064809.1, read on the forward strand.
CCCAATATATATTATATATTAATATATTATATATTATATATTAATATATAATATATATGTATAATGGAATACTACTCGGTGTTGAAAAAGAATGAAGTCTTGTCATTTGCAACAACATGGATGGAACTGGAGTGTATTATGCTAAGCAAAATAAGTCAATCAGAGAAAGACAGATATCATATGAGTGAAATCATATGTGGAATTTGAGAAACAACAAATGAACATAAGGGAAGGGAAGGAAAAATAAGATAAAAACAGAAAGGGAGGCAAACCATAAAAGACTCTTAAATACAGAGAACAAACTGAGGGCTGCTGTAGGGGAGGTGGGTGGGGAGATGGGTTAAATGGGTGATGGGTATTAAGGAGGGCATTTTTGGGATGAGCACTGGGTGTTATATGTAAGAAATGAATCACTGTTCTACTCTGAAGCCAAGACTACACTGTATGTTAACTAACTTGAATTTAAATAAAAAAAGAAAAGAAAAGAAAAACAAGCCTCTAACTTTGGGCAAAAACTAGAACACTAGCTGAAAATTTCCACCGAGCAATTGTGATAGTTTTTCCTAAGGCCATTTATTGGAACAAAATTCAAGCTTGCACACAAAAATCTGATGAGCCTGTTTATGACTATTATAATCAACTGCAGATTGTTTTCAACAAAAATTCTGGTCTTCCTTTAGATGTTGAATCCACTCTGGTAGCCTTTAACTCCATGTTTATTAGTGGGCTGAGCTAAGAGCTTTCTCTTCTAGCTAAAAGAATCAGGATGGAATGGGGAACTATGTCCACTCCAGATTTATCTAATTTGGCAAACCAGGTCACTCATATCCTAGATGAGACACCTAAAAGGAACACTGCTTAAAATTCTTAATTTTCAATTCTGGTAAATGGGAGCCCCTAAACAAAATGAAAACCTCATGGTCTCTGCTATCATCACAGAGAGCCAGCACATTGGGGAAAAAGATTGTCGCAAACTTAAGCACTCCAGGCACCTTTAGCCCTCTAGCCAGCTTTTCCAATGTCCTCCTAATTCTTCATGATGGGGCTCTGAGGAACTACTGGGGCTTTTCCCAATCCTCCTTTTAATGGGTGTGGAGAAGCTACTCTCCAGGTTGGGAATGAATCTCTCTCTGTACTGACATTGGAGCTGTACTCTCAGTGCTCAACCCCATTGCTAAGCAGCCCCTGCCTTGGAGTACCAAATTTAGTTCAAACAGTGGGGATCTCTAATAAACCACAGCAGGTTACTGTCTCTAAACCTTTTCCCTTTTCTTTAGGGAGCTCCTTGTGGGAGACACCCACTATTTCTCCTTAGTTCCTCCACCTTTACTTATTTATTGAGCCAAGATTTAATAGAAAAATATGCTAGGATATCTTTCTCTAGAATTTGACAGTTGTAATTAAAATTTCCAATTAGGTGAATTAGGTGACCCTTTGACATCTTTTATCTGCTCTGTCAACACTATAGCGGAGTCTGGGGACACTGATCATTTGTCCCTATTGTCTCAGCTACCATGCTCTTTATGGGCAAATCTTCAACTGATATGGGCAAAATCCACAGTACACATCCCATCAAGATTCAAAGAGATCCCTCAAAACCTCTCCCCAGAATAAATCAATAGCCTATACACTGAAAAACTCTTCAAGCCATCAAGCCTGTAATAGAAGATGATAAGATTATAAAATAGAAGAATATAAGATTATAAGATTATAAGACCCTCTTTATCTGCTGCTCTAGTCCCTGTAATACCCCATTTTACCTGTGACAAAACCCAGGAGCTGATGATGAAGGTTAGTCCAGGACCTCTGAGCAATAAATAACATTGTTATCCCTTGGCACCCTGTTGTTCCTGACGCCCATACACTACCCCCATACATACATTCTCACTTTTTGAAGCAAAAGCAAAAAGCAAACTTTTTGTTGAAATTTCTGTATGCAGTGTAATTTTTAGTATTCCAGTGATAAGAAAAGCTGGTATGTCTTTGCTTTCACTTGGAAAGAACAGTAATACACCTGGACGGTAATGCCCCAGGATTACACAGAGAATGCTTGCTTTTCACAAAGGCTGATTTGTATGATACAAACTTTTTTTGCAGGCTGTATTTTGTTACAATATGTAGATTATTTGCTTCTCTGTTGCCCTCCTCCAACCTCCTCACAGGAGACAAGATCAACCTATTAAAAGTTTTTGGCCTTGGGGCACCTCGGTGGCTGGCTCAGTTGGTTAAGCGACCAACTCTGGTTTTCAGCTCAGGTCATGATCTTGCGGTTTCTGGGATTGAGCCCATGTTAAGCTCCTTACTGTTAGTGCAGAGTCTACTTGAGATTCTCTCTGTCCTTCTCTCTCTGTCCCTCCCCCACTCATGCTCATTCTCTCTTTCAAAAGGGACATAAAGGGGACATAAAGGGGACAAAAGGGACATAAAGTCTCCAAAGAAAAATTTCAGTTTCCTCAAACTCAGGTTCAATACTTAGGGCATCTAATCTTGAAACAAAAACTACATTTGGATCTAGGTAGGCCTTATGACATCCTGAACTTCCCCAAACCTAAAACTAAGCACCAGTTATGAAGTTTCCTTGACTGGCTACTGTAGAAATTGGATTCCAAATTTCTCTCTTATGGCTTGACCTCTGTATGCTTTTCTAAAAAAGACAAACCTGACCTTATTATTTGGAAAGACTGCAATGACATAGGTTTTGACTTTAATAAAAACCTAACAAAGTCTCCTGCCCTCAGACATCCTAATTATTAATTTCCCTTTTTCTTCCTTGTATGTGAAAGGGAAAGGGATGCCCATGGAGTACTCACCCCCAAACACAGGACCATCAGAACCCCATAGGGTATTTATTATAGTCAACGACTAGGCCCTGTGGTTCAGGGACAACCCTCTGGCCTCAGAGCCATTCCTGCTACGGTCCTTTCAGGTAAGACCACTGAGGAAATAATATTGCAGGGTCCCCTTTAACCATCCTTGTGCCCCATGCCTTAGAGGTCCTCCTGAATTCTCCTTCCACTTAGCACTTCGCAGTCATTTCACCTCCTATGACATTCTCCTGCCAATGGCTCCTCGTAGAACCCTTTCTTGGTGCAATAACCTTAACCCTGCTGTTCTCCTCTCTTTCACTGGTGATGCCTACAGATCACCTTTTGACTCCCTGTGACAATCTACAGGAAACTCTAACCACAGCAGATTTTTCATGGTTTACCAATGGTTCTTGTTTAAAGGATTAAAATGGTAAATATCATGCTGGATATGCTATTGCAACTCCTTTTGAATTCACTGGGGTAGCGCCTTTATCTTCACCTACTTTGGCTCAGTAGGCTGAATTATACGCCCTGACTTGGGTTTGTACTTTACCCAGGGGTAGAACCGCAAACATTTATACCCACAGTTAGCATGTCTTTGGGGTAGCTCGTGACTTCGGAATGTTACAGAAACAGTAAGGCTTCCTTACCTCCAATGGGGATAAAATTAAGGATGGCTGCTATGTCCAACATTTATTAGATGCCTTTGTAGCGGCTCTGCCTATTAGTAAGTTTCCTGGGCATCCCAGTTTCAAATCCCCGAAGACCAAAAGAAACCACCTTGCTGATATTTCTACCAAAAATGCTGTTCTCAAGGAAGCCAATAGCCAAACCTCTGTCATAGTCGAAAGGGATGTTCTCCCAAATGATAACTTGGAAAAATTGACCAGAGATGCCCAACAATTGGCCCCAGAAAAGGAAAAACAATATTGAGAATCTAATAATTGTTAGTTCAATAAAAAGAGAGAACTCTGGTTTGGATCAAATAACAGTCTGACCCCACCAGAATTCTAAAATTTCCACTACTTACCACTGCACATATATTAAACCATTGGTTTGATGACAAAATGATGGCATTCACGGACCAATATTGGTTGAGAAATAGTAATAAGACCATAAAATATGCCTACCTCACTTGTCCCATCTGTCTAAAGTATAATCTAAGGGAACTTGGTTACTCTGCTTCCAGATACTTTGAATCACCCAATCGATCATTTGAGGTTTTGCAAGTGGCTTTCATACAGTTTCCCCGCATCTCATGGATACTTATGTATTTTAGTTATAGTTTGTGTGTTTTCTCACTGGACCGAAGCTTTCCATTTTAGACAGGCCACTCCTCCTTTTGTAGCTAAAATTCTGTTCGAAAATATGATCTCTAACTGGGGAACCCCTCACAAATTTCATAATGGTTGGGGAATCCATTTTACTGCTCAGGTGCTTTGATAAATCTGTGCTGTTTGCCTAGTTTTACAACATTTTCATTATGCATACTGTCTTCAGTCCTCATGGTTAGTCAAACACACTAACTACACCATTAAGACTGAACTAGCAAAATTTGTTGAGACCCTCCAAATACCTTGGCAAAGCATTGCCATTGGTTCTTCTATAGCTCAGATCTAACCCCTTTGGAGTTTATAGACCCTCACCCTTTGATATGGTCACAGGATGTCCAATGCACTTGACCTCTGCCTTCTTTGACCCCCAGTTGATAAGAAGAGATATACTTCAATATCATGAAGGCCTAATTGGTTCTGTTTAAAATAACTATGCTTTGGTAGAGCAATATTTTCACTCCCAGGAGACAAAGACCTTAAGTATCACACCTTGCAACCTGGAGATTTCGTCATTGGAAAAGATACTTCCAAAAGACTCTTTTCAATCTCACTGGAAAGACCCTTATCAGGTACTGCTAACCAAATCCTGTGCCACCAAACTCTAGGGAATAGACTCTTTGATTTGCATAATACATCTGACGAAAGCACCAAACCCTGACTGGACCCGCATACCAACTGGTGACCTGAAAGATTTCCTGGAATTGAAGCAGACTGCATCTGATGACACAGCTTTCTCAAGACATCTGGACCAGGCCAGTTAGAAGGTTCAGGATTCACAGAAGTCTCCTTTTCTCACCTGGACTATTAGTTGATCCTTGATTCTTACTCAATTCTTGGTTTCTGAATTTACAACTTTACAGACTATATTATTTGATAACACATATGGTTCCAAATGATTCTTTTGAGATAATCGTACTGTTCAAAACATCTTTGAAGTTTGCTGTTTGGCAAAAAGTTCATCAGTTATTGCTTCATGTTTATTCCTGCACTGTACCTCTCCAAATGCACTTGGTTAATTCTTTCAGTGTGCTTTCATAACATTCACTATTCTGTTTTCCTGTCCACTTTCAACAGGGAGTTTCAGGAGACATGCATGACTCCAGGTTTGCCTCTGTAGGGAGAACTTTTCTCTCCAAAGTCAGAATAAGTGTCAATAAATGTTTTCAGTTGGCTACTTTTGGTCCTCAGATCCTGGTTTAGAACCATCAGACAATTTGCAATTGTATTACTTTTGATTCCGTACTTGTTGCCTGTAAAAACTTTGTAAACAGTGTACCCAAGAAGGAGATGATTTCCAGTGCTTGTGATCTTGGTAAATGTGGACTACAGATGGGAAGTGCCTGAGAGTTCTCTCTCCTACCCCTGCTTGTTACTTGAATGTGACCTCACCTCAATAGGTTTCCAATCCATACAATTTCCCTCCACTGTGGGACATGACACCTAGGAAAGGTCCTTCCTGGCATTGAGGGACAAAAGGCCACTAAATTAAGAAAACCTGAGTCTTTATCACCAATGTTTTCAGGCAAAGATCTTGATCAAAAGGGGGAAATGTGAAAATTAATCAAGGGAAACTTTCTTAAAGTGGAGTTGGGAGGCCAGAAGGGGGAGCTCTCATGCTCAAGAACCTCTCAATCTCAAGAACCTCCATTACAGACCCTCAACAGAGGTCAACAGGAAAGAATCATCAATTACAGGACCCAACAGGAAAAGATGTGAGGTGCAACTCCTGCAAGAAATTGCCTACCCCAGCAACTCAGCCAATGAGAAACAAACATCACCCTAAACTCTCCCCTTTCTCCAATGGATTTTTGTTAAAAACAACTTCTCCCAACTTCCTTCTTCTTCTCCAAAAAAAATGACATTACTCTCCTTTGTTTCTTGGACTAGCATACAGTTTTTACCATAGCTTTCTTGTTCTGAATTGCAATTCTCTGCTATTTCCTGAATAAGCCTTTTTTTTGGGGGGGGGGCTGGTAAATGAGTGTTTTATTTCTAAGTTCAACACCCCTTTATCAGATACACGATTTGCATATATTTTCACCCATTCCATAGGCTGCCTTTCATCTTTTTGATGGTTTCCTTTGCTCTGCAGAAACTTTTTAGCTTGATATAGTCCCACTTGTTTATTTTTACTTATGTTGCCATTGCTTTTGGAGTCAGGTCCAAAAATTCAACACCAAAACTGATGTCAGGGACCTTCTGAAAGTTTTATGATTTCAGGTTTTACATTCAAGTTTTTAATCCAATTTGAGTTAATTTTTATGTATGGTGTAAGATAGTGATCTAGTTTCATTCTTTTGCATGTAACTGTCCAGTCTTCCCAACACCATTTATTGAAGAGACTGTCCTATCTCCATTGTGTATTCTTGGCTTCTTGGTCATAAATTAATTGGCTGTATACATGTGGATTTATTTCTGGGCTCTATATTCTGTTTCATTGATGTATCAGTGTATTTATGCCAATACCATACCATTTTGATTACTATAGCTTTGTAATATAGTTTGGGAGCAAAGAGCATGATACCTCTGGCTTTGTTCTTTTTTCTCAAGATTACTTTGGCTATTTGGGGTCTTTTGTGGTTCCATACACATTTTAGAATTATTTCCACTCTAATCTTTATTTTCTTTCCTTCCACTTTTTGTGCAGCTTAATTTGATGTTCTTTATTCAACTTTTTAAATTGAGATATAATTGACATAACATCATATTAGTTTTAGGCATAAAACATAATGGCTCAATATTTGTATATATTATGAAGTGATCACCACAATAAGTCTAGTTATAACACTTATCACAACACGTGGTTTCAAATTTTTTCTTGTGATGGGAATTTTAAGATCTACTCTCAGCAGCAGCTTTCAAGTTTATAATACAATATTATTAACTATATGTACTCTGCTATACATTATATCCCCAGGGCTTTCTTGCTTATTTTATTTAATTAATTAATTAATTAATTTATCTATCTATCTATCTTATTTATTTTATAACTGGATTCAACTTCTTGAAATAATGCTTAGCTCATTCATTTTTGGCTTTTCCTTTTATATAATATAGCTCTTATAAATTTCTCACCGAGTACTACTTTAGGTATTATAAGTTGTTTATGGTTATTTTATTATTATTATTATTATTATTATTTTATTTTATTTTATTTTAGAGAAAGAGAGAACACAAGTGAGGGAGAGGGGCAGAGGGAGAGAGGGAATCTTAAGCAAGCTCTACACTCAGCCTGGAGCCCAACACGGGGCTGGATCCTATTATGCTAGGATCATGATTTTGCTGAGCCGAAATCAAGAGTCAGATGCTTAACCAACTGAGCCACCCAAGCTCCCCTTTTTGTGGTTATTTTAAATTTTTTATATAATTTCAAAATGGATAATACTTCCCCATGATTAAAAAAAGTATAAAAAGGTGCACAATGAAAATTCACCCTCCTGAACTTATCTCCCACGTGTTCAGTTCCCATTTCCACAGGTAACCTCACTCTTAGTTTTTCATGTGTCCTTCCAGCCTTTACCTGTGGTTTACAAGACTAGAGAATCTTTTTCCCTGTTCTCTTTATTCACATGGAAATATAGGATATTAAAAACACTGTTCCACAGGTTGTTGTTATTCCCCTTAATAAAGAGGAATTATATTCCCCTTAGAGACTTTTCAAAGGCAGTACATATAGGGCTTTCTCCTTTGTTTTTTTAAAATAATTTTTAATGTTTATTTATGAGAGAGAGAGAGAGAACATGAATGGAGAATGACAAAGAGGGAGACACACACATGCACACAGAATCTGAAGCAGGCTCCAGGCTCCAAGCTATCAGCACAAAGAACGACGTTGGACTCAACTCACTAACTTCAAGATCATGACCTGAGCCAAAGTAGGATGCTTAACCAACTGAGCCACCCAGCGCCCCGTCCTTTGTTTTTATGGTTGCATATTATTTCCTTCAGGAACATTCCATCGTTTTTTTCCACCATCACTGTTCTGATTAAAATTATTTCCCCCATCATTTGTTCTTACAAAAGATCATTATATTGTACATGTGTACATGTGTAAATATATCTATGTGAGTATAATTGCTGGATAAACAGTGTATTTATTTAAAGATTGTTTTAAAAAATATTTTGTTGCGGGATGCCTGGGTGGCTCAGTCAGCTGAGCATCCCACTTTGGCTCAGATCATGATCTCACGGTTCAGGAGTTCGAACCCCACATCGGGCTCTGTGGTGACATCTCAGAGCCTGGAGCCTGCTTCAGATTCTGTGTCTCCCTCTCTCTCTGCCCCTTCCCCACTCATGTTCTGTGTCTCTCTCTCTCAAAAAAAATAAACATTAAACAAATTAAAAAATAAATGAATAAAATATTTTATTGGGGCTCCTGGATGACTTTGTTGGAAGAGTGTGTGATTCTTGATCTTGGGGTCATGAATTCGAGACCCACGCTGGGTGAAAAGATTACTAAAACACACACACACACACACACACACACAAAACTTAAAAAATAAACAAAATATATTTTATTATGGAAATTTCAAAACATATGTAAAGTTAGAAATATTATAATGACTCCTTATGTATCTCCTAGCTTCAACAATTATGGCCAGACCAATCTCATGTATCCCTTGCTCATCTCCCTGAACTACCACTCGCCACTCATACATTATGGTGAGGCAAATTCCAGACATCATATTCCTTCATCTATATATGAAATATATTTCCACACTTATCTAAAGATAAATACCTGTTTAAATAAGTACCCACATACTGGGGCACCTGGGTGGCTCAATGGGTTAAGTGTCCGGCACTTGATTTTGGCTCAGGTTTTGATCTCTCAGTTTCGTCGGTTCCAGCCCTGCATCAGGCTCTGCACACGGACCATGTGGAGCCTGCTTAGGATTCTCCCTGTCTCCCTCTCTCTGCCCCTACCCTGCTTGTGCTCTCTCTTTCTCAAAATAAATAAATAAACTGAAAAAAACATAACCACATACCATATCACACTAAAAAAATAATTCTTTAATACTATGAAATACTCAGTATTTTCACATTTTCCTGATTATCTCATATTTTTTAATGAGAAAGTTATGGTTGGCTTGTTTGAATTGCAATCCAAATAAAATCCATATACTCCATTATATTGTTATGACTTTTTAAACCTCCTTTAATCAATGGATAGTTCCACCATAATTTGGTGTTTCTTTACAGTTTATTTGTTGAAGAAACTAGATGGTTGCCCCATTGTTTTCCATAGTCTGCCTTTGCTGATTGCATCCTCACGGTGTCTTTTTTTTTTTTTTTAAGACCTCGAGTTTCCAATGTTTATTTGTTTTTGAGGGAGAAAGAGTTGGGTAGGGGAAGAGAGAGATGGAGACACAGAATCTGAAGCAGGTTCCAGGCTCTGAGCTGTCAGCACAGAGCCTAACAGGGGCTCAATCTCATTAACCCCAAGATCATGACCTGAGCCGAATTTGGATGCTTAACTGACTGAGCCACCCAGGTGCATGCTCTGGTATCTTTTAATGTGTTCCTCAATCCCTCTGTGTTTCCTATAAATTGGTAGTTAGATCTTGATCAGATTTGGATTTTTTTCTTTTCTTTTCATTGATCCCACAGATTTTGATATAACAATACTTTCATTATTGTTCATTTATGTTTTCTGATTACATTATGATTTTTATTTTGAACCATGAAGTTCACAAACAACAAGAGAGAACATTGGAGATTACACAGGATATTTATAGGGCCAGGCCTGAAAGTGGTATACATCACTTCACTCATGGTTGGACAAAACCCAGTCATAGATTTGCTGTGCACCTAATCACAGCCAAGACTAGGAAGTGTAGTTCAGCTGTATGTTCAGAACGAAAATGAAATGAGTTTGTTGAACACATGATATGGCCTCTACTGGAGTCTACCTTTTTAGTCACCAGATATTCATTCTATTTTTACTCACACAGGTGTAACACACTCACTGCTAAGTGAGAAAACTCAGATTCTCATCTAGTCCTTGCATCAAGTTTAAACCAAAATCTCAGAGTTATTTGACGTCTTCTCCCTTGGTTGCAGATGTGGCTCCTCTCTGCCTCCCCCCGCCCCACGCCACAAGTCATGGTAGAGCAGGTGCAGAATAGCTTCAATAAACACTGGCACTCAGAAAAAGAAAGAATGGAGACCAACTGCAGGCAGTGGCTCTTAGTGATACTGATATCCTGAAGGGCAGACATAGTGAAGTTTCCTTCTCTTCACTGAAGAGTTTTTCTGATTAGAGTCTAGTTCTGCTATTTGAATTAACATTGTTGTCTATTTTCTCCAGACCCGTGGATCCACCTTTGGAGTGGGTGGTGGCTGACTTTTCCTTATTTTCCATGATCACAACTCAAGTGGACTTTGGAAAATCTTCCCTCCTTGATACTGTACAAATTTTATTTTTTATTTTTTAAAATTTTATTTATTTATTTTAATTTTTTAATGTTTATTTATTTTTGAGAGAGAGAGAGAGAGCACAAGTGGGAGAGGGGCAGAGAAAGAGGGAGACAGCTCCAGGCTCTGAGCTGTCAGCACAGAGCCCAATATGGGGCTTGAACTCATGAAACCATGAGATCATGACCTGAGCTGAAGTCAGATACTTAACCGACTGAGCCACCCAGGGGCCCCTAAATTTTATTTATTTTGAGAGAGAGAGAGCGAGCATGTATGTGTGCACAAGCAGGGGAGGGGCAGAGAGAGAGGGAAAGAGAGAATCCCAAGTAGGCTCTGCACTGTCAGTGCAGAGCCTGACGCAGGGCTTGATCCCATGAACCTTGAGATCATGACCTGAGACAAAACTAAGAGTCAGAAGCTCAATGGACCGAGCCACCCAGTCACCCTAATACTATACAAATTTTAGAGCCCACTTCCTATATGCAGAAATTTGGAAGCCTTATGGTGATTTTGCATTTCATCTGTTAGAGACAGTTTGTGGTTTCTTTGAAATGCGATACTTCAAAAATTTAAAGGAAATTTTTGGGAGTGATGGATCTGTTCATTCCCTTGATTATGGTGATGGCTTTATACATATGCTAAAACTCAAATGGTAAACATTAAATATGTTTAGTCTGTTGTCAGTTAATTATGCCTAAAAAAAATTGTAAAAACACATTCACGTACACACATATGCACTCATACAAAACAAAACAAACAAACAAAGCCTAGCTTCTGGCCTATATACTTTGAGTCAGTTCCATTTTACTTCTAGGAACCATATTCAGAGTTCTTTCTTAGGAATAGTTCTTAAGGATGCTTTATTTATTTATTTATTTATTTTGCTTTCCCATTCCTACGCTGCTTTTTCTTAATTTAAGAGAAGACGCGTTCTTTTTTTATTTTATTTTTTTATTTTTTTAAAGTTTATTTCATTTTTGAGACAGAGAGAGACAGAGCATGAACGGGGGAGGGTCAAAGAGAGGGAGACACAGAATCTGAAACAGGCTCCAGGCGCTGAGCTGTCAGCACAGAGCCCCATGCGGGGCTCGAACTCACGGACCGCGAGATCATGACCTGAGCCGAAGTCAGCCGCTTAACCGACTGAGCCACCCAGGCGCCCCGAGAGGACACAATCTTAATCTGTTATATGCCACAAGGCTAGATATTAGTGAGGCTTTTTGGTCAGGGCCTTCTCAATTCTATTTCTCACTATTTTGAGTCATGAGGCAATAGAGTCTTCCAGTACTTCAAGACCTGATGTTTCTGGACATAGGATTACCTTTTACATTTGCTTGCACAAATACAAGGCCAATTCCCTCCTGAGCTCTTCTTTTTCTTGTAATATAGCCAAAATTTCCAGGGCATGCTGGCCATTTGATTCTTTCCAACCCCTTCCCTTAGAGCTTAATAACATTTAGTGTGCTCTCCAAATTATTACAGGTACATTTTACCAAGTATTTTGCCACTGTATAACATGATATTCTGGATAGTTTTGGCCTCTGAGCTCCCCTTTAGCCTTTTAGAACATCTTCTTTAATGTCAAGTAGGAATGCTTTAACTAAATTTCTCAAACTTCCTGACCATCTAGTTTCTTGTTAGGTTCTGACAGTGGTAGAGGAGGATACACTGGTGACAGAGGGTAGCAATGGGATCCTGGGTCCTGTTCAGGCAGCGCAATTTCAACAGAAGCAGCCACAGCAGCAAAGCAATGATGGACTCTGAGTGATACCATTTCCTCTTGTGCTCCGCTGGCCTAGTGTTAGTGACTTCCTGCATTTGTTAATAATCATTGAGTAATCTTATCTTCCTCTTTTTGCTACTCTGCTCTTTGTGACGCTTTTAAAAATGATTATCTGTATTAAATTCTTTCTATTTGAAATTCCCAGAATTGTTGCTGCTTTCTTAACAGAACAACGTGTAATGTCTTGTTTACTAACACCAGTAGATTGCCATCCTTTGAATCTCTGGTATAATTTTCTCCTTGCCTGCCATTAGATTGCTATGTCAGTGCCATATATTTTGGTTTTTGTTTCAGCAACACTCCACTTCAACTATCATACTCCTGATATAAAAGTCAGACAAAGACACTATAAGAAAAGGAAATTATTCCTTATAAACTTGAAACAAAAATCCTCAACAACACACTAGCAAGCAGCATTCAGCAGCATATTATAAACCATGGCCAAGTAGGATTTATTCCAGGAATGTAAGGATGATTCAACATATGAAAATTGATTAATATACCACATCAACAAAGGAAAGAGAAAAACACATGATCATCTCAACTGATATAGAAAAAGAATTTGACAAAATTCAACACCCTTTCATGATAAAAACACTCAATAAAATAGGAATAGAAGGGCAACTACCTCCATATAATATAAATCATATATGGAAAACCACACCATACCTAATGGTGAAAGACTGAAAACTTTTCCTTTAAGATCAGGAAGAAGACAAAGATGCCTGCTTTCATCACTTCTATTCGACACAATGCTGGAACTATTAGCCAGAGCAATTAGGTAAGAAAAAGAAGTAAGAGGCATAAAGATTGGAAAGGAAGAAGTAAAAAGATCTCTGTTTGCAGATGATATGATCTTATATGTAGAAAATCCTAAAGACTAAAAAAAAAAAAAAACAAAAACAAAAAACCCAACAACAACAACAAAAGAAAATCCTAAAGACTCTACAAAAAAAGCTGTTAGATCTAATAAATGAATTCATCTTAGTAGGATACAAGGTCAACACACAAAAATCAGTTGCATTTCTATACATGAACAATGAACAATCTGAAAGGGAAATTGCAAAAACAATTTCATTTATAGTATCATCAAAATGAATAAAAGATAAAATACTTGGCAATTAACTTAACCAAGGAAGTGAAAGACTTGTACAATGAAATGTACAGAACATTGCTAAAATAAACTAAAGGAGACATAAATAGATGAAAACACATCCCATGTTCGTGGATTTGAAAACTTAATATTGTCCAAATGTCAATATTACCCAAAGTGATCTACAGAGTCAATAGAATCCCTATCAAAATACCAATGACATTTTTTTGCAGAAATAGAAAAACTCATCCTAAAAGTCATGTGGAATCTCAAGGAACACCTTTCTCTGCAACAGCCAAAAAGATCTTGAAAATGAAGTCCAAAACTGGAGGTCTGATTTGAAGACTTACTATGAAGTAACAGTAATCAAAATAGTGTGGTATTAGCATTAAGACCAGCATATAGACCAATTCAATAGAATAGAAAGCCCAAAAATAAACCCTTGCATATATGGTCATATATGATTTTTGACAAGAATGTCAAGACTATTCATTAAGGAATTGTTGTCTTTTCAACAAATGGTGCTGGGAAAACTGGATATCCACATACAAAGGGATGAAGCTAGACTCTTATCTAACACCATATACAAAAATTAACTCAAAATGAATCAAGGATCTAAATGTAAGTCCTAAAACAATAAAACTTTTAGAAGGAAACATAGGATGAAATCTTCATAACATTGGATTTTGCAATTATTTCTTGGATATGACACTAAAGTCACAGTAACAAAGAAAAGAAGACAAATTGAACTTCATGAAAATTTTTTAAAAATTATACATCAAAAGACACTATTCACAGAGTAAAAAGACAACCCACAGAACGGGAAAAAATATTTGCAAATCATATATCTGATAGGGGTTAATACCCAGGATATATAGAGAACTCCTAAAACCTGACAACAAAAAATTAAACAACCCAATCCAAAAATGGGCAAATGACTGGAACAGACATCTCTCCAAAGAAGATACACAAATGGCAATACGCACATGAAGAGGTGCTCAACATTACTGATCATTAGGCAAATGCAAATCCAAACTAAACTGAAATGCCATTGTATACCCATTAGGTTGGTTACTATTAAAAAAAGGGGTAGGGGGGCGGCTGGCTGGCACGGTTAGTAGAGCATGTGACCCTTGATCTCAGGATTGTGAATTCAAGCCCCACATTAGGCCTGGATCCTACTTAAAAAAAAAAAAAAAGCCCTTAAAAAAACCCCAGAAAGCACTAAGTGTTGGTGAGAAATTGGAACCCTTGTGCACTATTTGTGGGAATGTAAAATGCTACAGCTGCTGTGGAAAACAGTTCCAGAAAAAAATAAAAATAGAATCACCATAAGACCCATCAATTCTAATTCTGGGTTTATACCTCATAGAATTGAAAACAGGGTCTCAAAGAGATATTTGTACACTCATGTTTATGGCAGCGTTATTCACAATAGTTAAAATGTGAAAGCAATCCAAGTATCCATGGGTGGATAAATGGATAAGCAAAGTGTGGCATATACATATAATAGAATATTATTTAGCCTTATAAAGGAAGGAAATTTTGCAATATACTATAACATGGATGAGACTTGAGGACATAATGATAATGAAATAAGCCAGTCACAAAAAGATAAATACTATATGAGTCCACTTATATGAGGTACTAAGAATAATCAAATCATAAAGACAGAAAGTTTAATAGTGGTTGCCAGGGGCTGGGGGAGGGGACAATAGGGAATTATTGCTTAAAGGTACAGGTATCCCCCACTTATTGAAAGTTAAATGACAAAAAGCAAAAACAGTGTTCAGTGTTCATTTTGCAGCAAAGAGTTATAGAGGCAGCACACAAACCAGCAGCAAGAGTGGCCCCACCAAGCTCCTTCCCCGGAAACTACACTCGGCATCTCAGCATCAAGCCATCATAGCTTTGAACTGTGTCTGTGAGCATCTGTGCTTCATCTCAATTTATTTTGTGCATCTGTTAGCAAAATGTGTCCTAAGGTATCAGAAAAGCCCAAGAGAGTTCATCAGAGTGTTACATTTAGCATAGAACTGGATGTAATTAAGAGTTTTGAGGGGTGGATGCCTGGCTGACTCAGGCAATAAAGCATGCAGCTCTTGATCTCAAGATGGTGAGTTCAAGCCCCATGTTGGGCATGGAGTCTACCTAAAATACATACATACATACATACATAAATACATA
This sequence comes from Panthera uncia, assembly GCF_023721935.1. Classification (NCBI taxonomy): domain Eukaryota; kingdom Metazoa; phylum Chordata; class Mammalia; order Carnivora; family Felidae; genus Panthera; species Panthera uncia. Next base: position 81,602,297 of record NC_064809.1, read on the forward strand.
AATAAATAAAATAAAGATCGCTTTTTTTTAAAAAAAGTGGGGAGATGCCTGACTGGCTCAGTTAGTATAATGTACAACTCTTGATCTTGGGGTTGTGAGTCTGAGCCCCATATTGGACGTAGAGATTACTTAAAAATAATATCTTCAGGGGCACCTGGGTGGCTCAACTGATTTGATTTCAGCTCAGGTCATGATCTCATGGCTTGTGGGTTCAAGCCCTGAGTCCCTGCTTGGGACAAGCCCCAGAGCCTGCTTGGGATTCTCTCTCTCTTCCTCTCTCTCTGCCCCTCCCTTGCTTGTGTGCTCTCTCTCCCTCTCTCAAAATAAATCGATAAACTTCAAAAATATTAAATTTTTTTAATGGTTATTTATTGTTGAGAGAGACAGAGCGCGGGTGTGGGAGAGTCAGAGAGAGGGAGACACAGAATCCAAAGCAGGCTCCAGGCTCTGAGCTGTCAGCACAGAGCCTGACTCGGCACTTGAACTCATGAATCATGAGATCATGACCTAAGCTGAAGTCGGAGGTTTAACTGACTGAGTCACCCAGGTGCCCCTAAAAATATTTTAAAGAAGAGTTCTGAGGGGCGCCTGGGTGGCTCAGTTGGTTAAACATTCGACTCTTGATTTCAGCTCAGGTCATGATCTCAGTTTGTGGGAATGAGCACCATGTCGAGCCTCTGCACTGACAGCAAAGAGCCTACTTGGGATTCTGTCTCTGCCTCTCTCTGCCCCTCCCCTGTTTGTGCTCTCTCTTTCTCTCAAAATAAATAAACTTAAAAAAAAGAGTTTTTATTGTGTTAACAATGTATTGTGCATGTATTGAACTCGTTTGTTTCCACCATTCATACTACGTACACACAGAGAGAAAGAATCTTGAAAGGTGCCAAAGTTACTATTGATTTTGTTAGTAGCAAAGGTCTCTTTTAGTTGGCATCCAGTAATGGATAAAATGAAATCTATTGCTTAAGTGGATGGATGAGTGTACAAAGTGTGGTGTTCGGTTATCTTGTACTTAAGGGGAAATAAGTCAGTCTTTTTAATAAGCTGAAACAGAAAGCACTGATGATGGTGATGAAAGTGCTCTGAAAGTGGAATTTAAAGGTCATGATAGTTGATTTGATTGGTTTTTGAGGCAAGGGCAACTTCGTAGCTTAAAGGTTACTGAAGAGGGTGCTTTAGCTGATACTGAAGCCACCGAAAAGTTCCCAGAAGAACTGAAGAAAATAATTACAGAAGGCGGTTATTTGTATAAGCAAGTGTTTAACTGGGACAAATGCAATGTATAGGAAAAATTTGCTGAGTAAGACTTTTTTTTAATATTTATTTTGGGGAGGGGGGAGTGGGGGAGGGGCAGAGAGAGAGACGGAGACACAGAATCTGAAGCAGACTCCAGACTCCGAGCTGTCAGCACAGAACCCGACTCAGGATTTGAACTCACAAAATGCGAGATCATGGCCCGAGCTGAGGTCGGGTGCCCAACCGACTGAGCCACCCAGGCACCCCAAGACATTTACTTCAATAGAAGAAAATCAGGCTAAGGGACACAGACATCAAAGAACAGGTTTGCCCTAAATGCCTATAATTAATAACACTTATGATGCTGTCCTTAGGCTTCTACTAGTGTACCGTTCAGAAAATCCTAGGGCACTAAAAGGCACTGACACTTTCTGTTGTGTTTCCTTCACATCGAAACAGTTGTAAAAAACAAGTGATGTTTTTTCTGAGTATATGAGTGGATACATTAGTCCTTTTGTTGAAATATACTGTAGAAAAAACAGCCTTGATAACTGGTGTCTTCTGATTGTTGGTAGTTGTGCTGCTCATCCACCTGGCATTCCTGAGTATGGTGGTAGCATTTGTGTTCTTATCACTGAATATGACATCACTGCTGCAACTGTGTGACCAAGCCCTGACACCACAATTAAGACTTACTATAATATAATGCAAAGGGTGATGCATTTTACTGTAAATGCCATTGACAGAGAAGGCAACTCCGAAGCATCTTTATGAGAGATCTGGAGACTACAGTGTAAAGTTGGCAATTGCCAACCTCGGAGATGCTCTGGATAGGCCAATAGTCTCAATGAGAAATGGCATTTGGAGGAAACTGTGCACCAAAGCAGTAAATGATTTCAAAGGCTTCAACCCAACAATAAATATGGCAAGAGTGACTTTGGCTAAGGAGGCGGAGTTTGTGAAAGAAAGTTAATGAAGGTGATGTTGAAGAGTTTTTGGCATCCCATGACCAAGAGCTGACAGGTGAAAAGCTGATGCAATTGCAAGAGGAAAGGATATCAATCCAAACTGAATACAATAGCAAATGGCCTGGAAATGAAGTCATCCAGGAACAGGAAGTGAAGTCATCCAGGAACAGAAAGTGAAGTGCTTCCGTGAGATTTGCACTATGATTGACAGCGCTGCAATAATTGCAGCAAAATATGTCTTTAATTTTGAAAGGACATGTAGGTTTATGGCAGGTTTGTAGGTTTATGGCAGGTTGAGTGCCTACAAATAAATATATGATACAAAAATGTGTGAGGCTAAGTGGTTAAGCATACAGTCATATTTCAAACCTTCCATTATCAGCCACATCTATCACAGCAGGTGACAAACCTTGACCTTTGACATTGAGGCAGATAGACATAGAAGGTGTAGACGTTAATAACGTGCCTGCCCCGATGGATTCAGACAATGATGAGATATTCATAGATGAATCTCTTTCTCTCTCTCCTACACCCTAGGCTCCTGTACCTTCTGCCACCCTAACCTCCAATGAATGACTTAGCCATGATCACCCCTTCTCAGTTTCCATTGTGCTTGCCATCTTCCTAATTCTCATAAGTGAACCTACACTGTACATACATTATTTCTACTTTATACAGGCTGTGTATTTATCATACCATTCGTGCTTTTGCTATATTTTTGTGTTATTTTAGGTTGTATGTGTTATTTGGTATGATTTGGTTGGTCATTTTAGGGGGCTGGGAACATTCAGAAAGTTTTCCATATAAATTAATGGTAATTGCTTCTTCACTTTACACTGCTTTGGCTTATGAAAAGTTTATAGGAACACTCTACTTTCAGATAGCAGGGAAACCTGTATAGAGTTTCAGGTTTTTTTTTAATGTTTATTTATTTTTGAGAGAGACAGAGCACAAGCAGGGGAGGAGCAGAGAGGGAGACACAGAATCTGAAGCAGGCTCCAGGCTCTGAGCTGTTAGCACAGAACCCAACATGGAGCTTGAACTCATGAACTGCAAGATCATGGCTTGAGCCGAAGTCGGATGCTTAACCAACTGAGCCACCCAGGCACCCCTAGAGTTTCAGTTTTATAAGATGAGAAGGGTTTATGCGATGGAAGGTGGGGATGGCTGCACAACAATGTGAATGTATTTAATGCCATCAAATGGTTAAGATGGTAAATTTCGTGTTATGTGTATTTTAACACAATAAAAAAAAGAAGAAAGTCAACTGCTTGCCTTCACACCAGGCAATGAACAAGTGATATTTAAAATTAAAAACACAGTGCCATTATATTACCAGTCCCCAAAGTGAAATACTTAGGTATAAATGGAACAAAATGTGTATAATATCCTAAAGAGGAAAATTATAAAACTCTGATGAAAGAAATCATTGAAAAGGAGATAAATGGAGAGATAGTCCATGTTCATGGACAAGAAAGCTCGATACTGTCAAGATGTCAGTTCTTCCTAATGTGATCTATAGATTCAATACAATCCCAATCCAAATATGAGCAATTATTATTTTGTGGATATTGACAAACTGATACTAAAATTTACATGGAGAAGCAAAAGACCAGAACAGCTAGCACAATATTGGAGTAGAAGAACATAGAGGATTAACACTACTTGACTTCATGATTTTCTGTAAAATGACAGTAATCAAAACACAGTTATAGGGGCACCTGGGTGGCTCAGTCCATTAAGTGTCCAACTTTGGCTCAGGTCATCATCTCACGGCTCGTGAGTCTGAGCCCCACATTGGGCTCTGCTGACAGCTAGAGCCTGGAGCCTGTTTTGGATTCTGTGTCTCCCTCTTTCTCTGCCCCTCCCCCACTCACACACTCTGTCTCTCTCCAAAATAAACATTAAAAAAAATGGTTGTATTGGAGAAAGAATAAATAAATAGGTCAATGGAACAGAATAGAAAGCCCAGAAATAGACCTAAATAAATATGCTAAACTGATCTTTGACAAGGAGCAAAGGTAATACAATGGAGAAAATGTAGTCTTTTCAACAAATGGTACCGAAACAACTGGACATCCATATGCAAAAAAAAAAAAAAAAAAAAACCTGGACATAGATCTTCTGTCCTTCATAAATTTTAACTCAAAATGGATCACAAACCTAGATGTAAAGTGTAAAACGATAGACTACTAAAAAATAACATAGGAGAAAATCCAGGTGACCTTGGGTATAGCAATAACTTTTTAGATACAATACCATCAATGAAAGAAATAATTATAAGCTAGACTTCATTAAAATTACAAACTTATGCTCTTTGGGGTGCCTGGGTGGCCCAGGTCATGATCTCATGGTTCACAAGTTCGAACCACACATCAGGCTCTCTGCTGTCAGTGAAGAGTCTGCTTCAGATCCTCTGTCTCTCTCTGCCCCTCCCCAGCTTGCACTCTCCCCTCTTTCAAAAATTAATAAACATTAAAAATTTTTTAATAAAAAATTATGCTCTTTGAAAGACAATGTCAAGAGAATAAGAGGTCAGCCATAGACTGGGAGAAAAATTTGCAGAAGACCTATCTGATAAAGGGAGGTTATCCAAAATATACAAAGAACCCTTAAATTCAACCATAAGAAACAAACAACCCGATTAAAAATTGGGAAAAGGACATGATCAGACACTCACCAAAGAAGATACATGGATGGCAAATAAGCATATGAAAAAATACTCCACGTCAGAGGTTATTACAGAATTGCAAATTAAAACAGCAGTCAGATATCACTACAAACCTATTACAATAGCCCAAATCCAGAGCACTATCAACTCCATATGCCAGCGTGGAGCAACGAGCATTCTCATCCATTGCTGGTTGGGGTGCAAAGTTGTATAGCCACTTTGGAAGACAGTTTGGCGGATCCTTACAAAGTTAAACATCTTCTTACCATACAATCCAGCATTTGCCCTCCTTGCTATTTATTCAAATAAATTGAAAATCTTTGTGTGCACAAAACCAGCACACAGATGTTTATAGCAACTTTGTTCATAACTGCCAGAACCTGGAAGTCACCAAGGTGTCCTTCAGTAGGCGAACAGATAAATAAACCGTGGTACATCCAGGCATGGAATATTATTGAGGAGTAAGAAGAAAGGAACTATCAAGTCATGAGAAGACCTGGAGAAAGCGTAAGTGTATATGACTGATCTGAAAAGGCTACACACTGTATGATTCCAACCATACGACACTGTGGAAAAGGCATACTGTGGAAACAATAAAAAGATCAGTATTTACCAGGAGTTAAGAAGGAAGAAGGGATGAATAAAGTGATCACAGAGGATTTTCGTGGCAGTGAATCTATTCTGCGTAAGACTATTAATGGCAAATTTGTGTCATTATACATTTGTCAAAACTCAGAATTCACAACACAAAGAGTGAATACTAATGTAACTTTTTAGATACAACACCACCAATGAAAGAAATAATTATAAGCTAGAATTCATTAAATGAAGTTCTGTGAACTTTGATAACGATGTGTCAGAATAGGTTCATTGATTATAACAAGTGTACCAGTCAGTGTGGAATGTTGATAGTAGGAGAGGCTGTTCATGTGTGAGAACAGGTGTTATACGGGAACTCTCTGTACTTCATGCTCAATTTTTTGGTGAACCTAAAACTGCTCTGAAAAATAAAGTCTATTTTAAAAAAATAAAATGTTCTTCAGAATTTCAGCTCCAGTATCACTGTGATATATAGAAGGGTTGGTGTATCGCTTCTCGGCCTTTTGGCTAAGGTCAAGTGTAGAAGGGTTGATGTGAAGCTTGGAAGACATAGTTTGATAATCAGCACATTCTCTTTAAAAGCGTCCAGAGTGTGGGTTACCTGGCGTATGCATTTTCAAAACTCATTGACCTACAACATATAAGGCCTGTGCGTGTAAATTTTACCACAGTAAAAATAAAATTAGATGAAAAGCAGTCAGGGAGACAGATTATCTTCAAAGGAGCAGCAGTTAGACTGAAAACTGACTTCTCAATGGCAATAAAAGCCAGAACACCCTATAGATGTTATCTTCAGATGAAAGAAAATAACTTCCACTGGGAATGTTACGGCTAGTGAAAATTTATTTCAATAATAAGGGCAAAATATAAATATTTTCAAAACAAACAAACAAACAAACAAAAACGCAGGAGGTTTGCAATCAGCAGGATGTCATTAAGGAAAATCCTAAAAGATGTACTTCAGGCAAAAGGACAAGAATTCTAGATGGAAGGTCTGAGATGTAAGAAGGAATGAAATGGAGAATAGGTAAAAATCTTGCATGATTGGGTCGCCTGGGTGGCTTAGTGGGTTGAGTGTCTGACTTTGGCTCAGGTCATGATCTCACAGTTCGTGAGTTCAAGCCCCGAGTCGGGCTTTGTGCTGACAGCATCCAGCTCTGTATCTCCCTCTCTCTCTCTGCCCCTCCTCTGTCATGCTCTCTCTCTCTCTTAAAAACCAAATAAACATTGGGGCGCCTGGGTGGCTCAGTCGGTTGAGCGTCTGACTTCGGCTCAGGTCATGATCTCACAGCTCGTGAGTTCGTGTCCCGCGTCGGGCTCTGTGCTGACTGCTCAGAGCCTGGAGCCTGTTTCGGATTCTGTGTCTCCCTCTCTCTCTGACCCTCCCCCGTTCATGCTCTGTCTCTCTCTGTCTCAAAAATAAATAAACGTTAAAAAAAATTAAAAAAAAAACAAACATTAAAATTTTTAAAAAAAATCTCGCATGATCATTGGCAGTAAAAAACATACTAATGTCTTCTGGGAGTTTAATAACTATTAATATAGAATGAGGGGCACCTAGGTAGCTCAGTCAGTTAAGCATCCGACTCTTGATTTCGGCTCAGGTCATGAACTCACGGTTGGTGAGTTCGAGTCTTGCATCGGGCTCTGTGCTGACAGCATGGAGCCTGCTTGGGATTATCTCTTCCTCTCTCTCTACCTCTCCCCTGCTCACACATACTCTCTCTCTCTCAAAATAAACAAACAAACATTTAAAAAAAAAAGAACAAAAACACACCAAAATAATAACGTACACATTGGGAGGTCAATGATTAAAATTAAATTGTTCTAGATCTGCTGTTTTTCTTTAGTGTTACTCAATTTCACTGTGATATGTCTGTGTGTAGACTGGTTTTCATTTATTCTGCTTGAAATTCATTTGGCATCTTGAATCTGTAGCTTTGTATCTTTCATTAGTTCTTGAAAACACTTGATCTTTATCTTCATTTCATTCTCTTTTACTCCTTTTTAAACTTTTATCTATGTATCTGTCTATGTCTGTCTGTCTATCTATCTATCTATCTATCTATATCCCACAACCCTGGGGTCATGACCTGAGTCGAAATCAAGAGTGGGATGCTCAACCAACTAAGCCACCCAGGCACCCCTCTTTTACTCCGTCTCCAACTCCGATTCATTATGTATCTCACTTTACTCTCTGTATGTCTTATTTTCTCTTTCATATTCCTTTCCTTGTTCCTCTGTATTTCATTCTGGATAAATTGTTACAATGTATTTTCTAGTTCATTAATTCTATCTTCAGCCAAATCTAAACTGCTTTTTAAGTGTTCTAAAAGAAAATTTAAACGAAAAATTTTAAATTCAATCAAAAGTAAACTATAATGAATCTCCAGGTATTTATCATCTTGCTTCAACTATTATAAAATATAGGTTCCATGTGTACCCCCACAATTTCTTCCAGACTACCACAATGCTCTCTCACTCAAAAATAAATAAAACACATTAAAAAATAGAAAAAGAAACTCTATTTAAATATGTTATATCATTTTTATAGTTTCCTGTTTTCTGATGTATTTTCAATTTTCTCTTTTATTTCTTTAAGTATAGTCAACATAATTATTTTATAATCTGTGTCAGATGATTACAATCTCTGAAGTCTTTAGGGCATTTTTTTCATTGTCTTCTACCACACGGTATGGATGAGTTGGTACGCCTAATGCTGTTCTGATTTTTGATCCTTGTATACAACTTGCTCTTTCTCTCTGGAAGCTTTTAGGATTATTTCTCCGTGTCCAATGTTCTGAAATTCTATATTGGTATGTCTTGGTGTGGGCCTGGCTTATCTTGCTGGGCAGTGTGCCCTTACAATTTAGACTCAGTTGTTCATTTCAGGGGAATACTTTTGAATAATTGCTTTAATTGTTTCTTGCTTTCTGATTTTTTGTTCTCTTTCTACAACTGTCATGATTCTTGGGGCGCCTGGATGCCTCAGTTGGTTAAGCGTCCCACTTTGGCTCAGGTCATTATCTCACAGTTTGTGGCTTCGAGCCCCACATCGGGCTCTGTGCTGACAGTACGGAGCGTGGAGCCTGCTGCAGATTCCATGTCTCCCTCTCTCTCTCTGCCCCTCCCCTGCTCTCACTCTCTCTCTCTCTCTCTCTCTCTCTCTCTCAAAATAAATAAACATTAAAAAATTAAATTAACAGAACTCTCATGATTCAGATATTCAACCTTCTGGACTGGTCTTCTAATTTTTATTAAGGATTATTCTCCTTAAGTAGAGCAAATTTGATGGGAATGCAAGTTGGTGCAGTCACTCTGGAAAACAGCATGGAGGTTCCTCAAAAAACTAAAAATAGAACTACCCTACGACTCAGCAATTGCACTACTAGGCATTTATCCATGGGATATAGGTGTGCTGTTTCGAAGGGACGCATGCACCCCCATGTTTATAGCAGCACTATCAACAATAGCCAAAGTATGGAAAGAGCCCAAATGTCCATCGATGGATGAATGGATAAAGAAAATGTGGTATATATATACAATGGAGTATTACTCGGCAATCAAAAAGAATGAAATCTTGTCATTTGCAACACATGGATGGAACTGGAGGGTATTATGTTAAGTGAAATTAGTCAGTCAGAAAGACAAAAATCATATGACCTCACTCATATGAGGACTTTAAGAGACAAAACAGATGAACATAAGGGAAGGGAAACAAAAATAATATAAAAACAGGGAGGGGGACACAACAGAAGAGACTCTTAAATATGGAGAACAAACAGAGGGCTACTGGAGGGGTTGTGGGAGGGGGGATGGGCTAAATGGGTAAGAGGCATTAAGGAATCTACTCCTGAAATCATTGTTGCACTATATACTAACTAATTTGGATGCAAATTTTAAAAAATAAAAAAAAGAAAATTAAAAAAAGTAGAGCAAATTTGATTTTCAATTTTATCCTCCAGTCTTTCTACTGAATTTTTATTTTTGCTATCATGGTTTTGATCTCCAAGAGCTCTTTTTGATTATCTTATTAGTAGTTACTTTCTAAATAGCTTCCTGTTGTTATTTTATGGATGCAATATAGTATCTCTCTGAGAATATTAAGGATGGAATTTTGATTTAAAATTTTTTTCTCCCTTGCAATTTGTTTCTTCTAAATTGCTTTCTTTTCTTCTTATTTTGGTTTCTTTCCTGCATGTTACAGGATTTCCTTAAATGTCTAATGGTGTTTGGCTGCCTGCTTATAGTTTACAGTGAAGATATTAAAAAGCTGATTGGAAAGACTGTGGGAAAGTTAGGACGTGTAGGCCAAAGGCTTAACGGTAGAATTCTTTCGTCTATTGCGTTAAGAGAATCTTGATGAGAGTATCTTTGGGATTTCTCTTTTGGACTGGTCAGACTCCCCACAGGAGTTTTGTTTAACTTTGTTTAGAAATCAATTTCTCAGGTTGCTAAGCCAGTTACCATTCCTCCACTTATTTTCTACCTTCTGAAATGTTGCTGCCGTTGTCTCCTTTCCCTTTCTCATACCCAAGTCTTTTTTTTTTTAATCTTATTTATTTATTTTTGAGAAAGAGAGAGAAAGCAGGAGGGAGAGAGAGAAAGAATGAGAGAGGGAATACCAAGCAGGCTCAGCACTGTCAGCACAGAGCCAGATTTGGGGCTGGAACTCACCAACCATGAGATTATGACCTGAGTCGGATGCTTAAGGACTGAGCCCCCCAGGCGCCCCTCAACCCCCATTCTTTAACCAGAGGCCTTCACAATTTTTTAGGCTAATTTTATTGGAGGACAACTGTAGGATCATGTAGAAAGGTTTTGACACAGATTACAAGATTGCCCTGAAGTTTTATGTATGCATGAAAAGAGGAATGTTTTTATATAATAATTGTGTTTTTTAAATTTATTTATTGTTTAATTTACATCCACGTTAGTTAGCATATAGTGCAACAATGATTTCAGGAGTAGATTCCTTAATGCCCCTTGCCCATTTAGCCCATCCCCCCACACACAATCCCTCCAGCAACCTTCTGTTTGTTCTCTATATTTAAGAGTCTCTTATGTTTTGTCCCCCTCCTTGTTTTTATATTCTTTTTGCTTCCCTTCCCTTATGTTCATCTGTTTGGTACCTTAAATTCCTCACATGAGTGAAGTCATACGGTATTTGTTTTTCTCTGACTGACTAATTTTGCTTAGCATGATATCCTCTAGTTCCATCTCCATAGTTGCAAATGGTAAGATTTCATTCTTTTTGATTGCCAAGTAATACTCCATTATATATATAATATATATAAACATATATGTACCAGATCTTCTTTATCCATTCATCCATTGATGGACATTTGGGCTCTTTCCATACTTTGGCTATTGTTGATAGCGCTGCTATAAATATTGGGGTGCATGTGCCCATTTGAAATAGCACACCTGTATCCCTTGGATAAACACCTAGTAGTGCAATTGCTGGGTCGTAGGGTAGTTCTATTTTTAATTTTTTGAGGAACCTCCATACTGTTTTCCAGAGTGGCTGCATGAGTTGGCATTCCCACCACCAGTGCAAAAGAGATACTCTTTCTCCGCATCCTTGCCAATATCTGTTGTTGCCTGAGTTGTTAACGTTAGCCATTCTTCAGGTGTGAGGTATTATCTCAATATGGCTTTTCCCTAATGATGAGTGATGTTGAGCATTTTTTCATGTGTCTGTTCACCATCTATTCATGTCTTTTGCCCCTTTCCTCAGTTAGTTTTTGGGGTGTTGCATTTGATAAATTCTTTATAGATTTTGGATAGTAACCCTTTATCTGATATGTCATGTGCAAACATCTCCCATTTCATCGGTTGCTTTTTAGTTTTGCTGATTGTTTCTTTCGCTGTGCAGAAGCTTTTTGTTTTGATGAGGTCCCAATAGTTCATTTTTGCTTTTGTTTCCCTTGCCTCCGGAGACATGTTGACTAAGAAGTTGCTGTGGCTGAGGCCAAATAGGTTTTTGCCTGCTTTCTCCTCTAAGATTTTGATAGCTTCCTGTCTTACATTTAGGTCTTTCATCCATTTTGAGTTGATTTTTGTGTATGGTGTAAGAAAGTGGTCCAAGTTCATTCTTCTGCACGTCGCTGTCCAGTTTTCCCAGCACCATTTGCTGAAGAGATTGTCTATATTCCATTGGCTACTCTTTCTTGCATTATCAAAGATTAGTTGGCCATACGTTTGTTGGGTCCATTTCTGCGTTCTCTATTATGTTCCATTGATCTTAACGTCTGTTTTCGTGCCAAATAATAATTATTTTGCAACAACTATTAAGTAACTTTCAGGCGTATTGCATGCACCACCCACCGGTCTCAATCCTCCACCTGGCGGGAGGAGTCTACAATGCAAGAAACCACTTAAAAAAAAAAAAAAAGAAAAAGAGATGCGCATGACACCTGGAAGAAGACAGATTACTTCAAAGGGCCCGGGCGTTAGACCTCATCTCTCTGGAACTGGGGGTGAGGTGGAGGGGGTGGGGGTGGGAGGAGGTCTGAGCTCCTCGATGATTGGTTGGCATCTCTGACCAATCAGGAGCAGTGAGTGGTTTTGCTTATCATCGTGATCCACCTCCCGGAGGGTTTTGGAGTCACGTTTACAAATGGGAATTGGGTAGGTAAGAGGGACAGAACATTCAACCAATGAGACCTTTCGGCGTTCGTGGGCGGGGTGAGGCCGCTGCCAGGTTTAGGGCGGAAGGAGCTGCCCTGAGTAAGAAGGTGAACGAAAGATGGCGGCGGAAACGCTGCTGTCCAGCCTGTTGGGGCTGCTACTTCTGGGGCTCCTGTTACCCGCAACTCTGGCTGGCGGTGTCGGAAGCCTGAATCTAGAGGAACTGAGTGAGATGCGTTATGGGATCGAGATCCTGCCGTTGCCTGTCATGGGAGGGCAGGTGTGGAGGCGTGGAAGGGCGAGGATCTGGGGCAAGGGGAAGGGGGGAAAGAGGAAGAAGGGCCGCTGTGGAGTCTGCATAGCGCGCCTAAGAAGAATCGGGAGGAGTAGGTAGGGGTTTTACGATGACTCCTAAGGACCGTAGACGGAGACCCATTCCCCTGGGGCTAGGGACTGGGAGGGGTGGGGCTTCCCGCTGTCAGCTTCGGTTCCAGATAGAAGCACCCAGACTCCTCCCGGTAGAGAAGTGCGAGCGCTCGTTCCCCTCACCCGCCAAACACAGCTGGAAGACTTGTGGCTCATTCTGACTTGACTGGGCTCTTCCCCAGGATCCGAAGAGGGATCTCGTTGTTCTCTCTGATCCCAGCCTCTCTTTGCCTCCCCGCCCCCCGAACCTCCGTCTTTCCCAGAGCCAAGCTTCGGACGTGGTGATTGTCTCCTCTAAGTACAAACAGCGCTATGAATGTCGCCTGCCAGCTGGAGCTATTCACTTCCAGCGTGAAAGGGAGGAGGAGGCACCTGCTTACCGAGGGCCTGGGATCCCTGAGCTGTTGAGCCCAATGAAAGATGCTCCTTGCTTGCTGAAGGTGAAAGGGGCTGGGAAGAATGGAATGAGGGCTTGGGAACTAGCTATCTATCTGGGAACTGGAGTGCCCATGAATGGGGAGGGACGAGAGGACCTATGGGGGTTAAAAAGGCCATTGGACAAGTAGACATATTGTACAGAAGCAAAGAATTCTGCAACCACTGATGACACTTTGCTGAGTGTAGAGGAGGGTTAGGACAGAAGACCTCAGAGTGATGGTTAAGCCAAGATTGAGGTGCCTAAAGAGGGTCACTGTAGGGTAGGAGGGACATTCTCCTAGAGAAGCCTTCCTGGTAAAGTCACCCCCTGCCCCCGTCACTTTCTGCCGGTGTCCTATTTTATTTTCATCATGGCATTTTTCATGATCTGAAATCATCTTATTAACTGAATCATCAGCTTATTTATTTATTTTTTTTAGTCTGAGTGCCAGCACTGGAATATGAGTCCATGAGGTCAGAGAATTTATCTTGTTCACAGTTGTATCCCCGGTGGCTAGAACAGCACAAGGAATGTTGTAGAAGTTCAATTAATATTTGAATATTCAAATTTTCCTAGTCCGAGTGCTTCAAGGATACCATGATTCCTTATCTTTATAAAAGGCGAAGAAGGATTTTTTAAAAAATCTTTAAAAAGGGAGGCGTGGAAAGAGCACAGGTGAAAAACATACTTTAGAGGCATTTCTCCCAGGCACAGAAGGAAAGCAGCCCTTTCTCGTCACTGAGAATCTGGAGAATTGAGTATGGAAGCAGAGGGGATGAGAAGTAGATGAGAGGTTATGTGTCTTGGAGCTAGGAGAGATTCAGGTTCCAAGCAGAGACATCTGCACGCTATCCCCTTGATTGTTCTTTTTTTTTTTTAATTGTCAGACCAAGGACTGGTGGACATATGAATTCTGTTACGGACGCCACATCCAGCAGTACCACATGGAAGGTGACTCATGCCTGCATTTTCCCTAAGCCCTCAGCAACACTTCATGGAAGGTGACCTGCCTCCCCAGTCCCCTTCCCTCTTAGTCCTCTTAGAAGGGAGTAACGGTGCTTCACTGTGGTTTCTCTTGTAGATTCAGAGATCAAAGGTGAAGTCCTCTATCTCGGCTACTACCAATCGGCCTTCGACTGGGATGATGAGACAGCCAAGGTGGCAGGAGTTTGGGGTTGGGAGAGAAAGGGGTCCTGGCTGTAGACTCAGAGCCCTAACGAGAAGGGGAGGGTCAGGATTAGCTGACATGTTGCTTGGGGCTCGGTGGCCATTAGGACAAAGTGCCATTTTTTCTCTTTGCTGTCTTTCTTCTGCCCCCGCCCTCCCTCTTGATGTCCTCCCCAGGCCTCCAAGCAGCATCGTCTGAAACGCTACCACAGCCAGACTTATGGCAACGGGTCCAAGTGCGACCTTAATGGGAGGCCACGGGAGGCCGAGGTTCGGGTGAGTCTTAAGAGAGGGAAGTTGACACTCCTTCAGTGACAATTCAGACTCTAAGGGAAGAGGGAAGGGTTGCATGTTATACTCAGGAAGTTCTCTTTCAGACCCAAGACTCTTAAGTTTAAGACTCATATTTCCAGCTGGTAGCTGGATGCCACTGCCTGGATAGTCCCGGGCACTTGAAGTCAACATTTCCCAAACCCTTTCCTCTGAACCACTAGCCACACTTATTCTTTTTCCCATGTTTCTTCTTCTGAGCGTTATTACTGACTCTTCCTTCTCCTTTACTTTGTCTTCCGTTCTTCATTTAATGACTCGTCAGTAAGGCTGTGCAGGTGTAAGCATTGGGCCCTGCTCTGGGGCTACAGTGCTGGGCAGACACACAGCCCCTGTCCTCAGGGGATGTACAGTCTAGACAGGAAGACATGTTAAAGAAGAATCACAGAAATGGGTCTGTGACTACAAACTGAGGAGTGGTGTGAAGGAAAGGAATCTAGTTCTCTCAGAGTAAATGACAAAGCCTATTCGTCCTATTTCTAGATTTCTCTGACCACTGGCTTCTTTCCTATGCTTGGTGCCTTCATCTCTCACCTGCATCATTGCCAACAGCCTCTTACCAGGTGCTCCCGATCTAGTGCTCCCTAACTGAGTTCAGGCAAGCAGGCAGATATATGGTGGGAAGGGTTCTTCGGGTGCTAACGTGTATTCGCAAACGTAAACACCTATAGAGATAAGAATCACACACCCGATGACACAAGAAGGGTCTTTCTGTAATACAGACTTGCACATGCAGTTGTATGCTGGTAAATGTTGAGCATTCTGATGGCTAGGAGAGAGTGGGGAGCATGGAGTGGGGAGCCTTGATCTATAATGTTTACCAGTATCTGTGGTATAAGTAGTATTACCGTGGCCAAATTCATGCTGTCACTGTGATGTCAACCATCTGCGACATTCCTGAAAATTTTCCAGTTTGCTCTTGTGAACTGGTGTGAGCTGACTCCAACACACCCCTACGGCAAGTGTCACTTCTCTGTCCCGTCCTGGAAAACCTTCTGTGATTCTGCCTTGCACAAAGGCTAAGATCCAAATACTTCAGCACAGACTGAGGTGCCTGGGAGGTGATGGGAAGCCCTCGGGTTCGGGACATATTTTGAAGGTGGACCCAAGAAGATTTATTGATGGATTGGGCATGGGGTGGAGTCAAGTATGACTCTGGGGTTTTTGGCTTGAGCAAATGCAACAATGCAACTGTCATTTACTAGAATGGGAAGGGTTGGGTTTGGAGGGGAACCCAGGTTGATGGAGGTCACAATGACTCTAGACATCCAGTGGCGATGTCCAGTTGGTAGTTGGTTCTGTGATTCTGGAGTTCAGGGATGAGGTCTGGGCCGGAGATATAAATACTCGTTGTGTATCTTCCCCACTGGCCTTCCTTCTGTTCTTTGAATCAGTGGGTTTCATTGTTGCCTCTGCTGAAAGCTGTCTTCCTCCAGATCTTTGAGTGGTAGGCTTCACCCTGTCATTCAAGTTATATATCCCTGTGACACCTCCACAAGTTAGCCCTGATGTTGGCACACAGAACACATGCAGCCTTCTGCCACCATCCGGGTAAACACCTACAGAGTTTTATATTCTTCAAAGCATGTATCATTTCCTGAAATTATCTTACTTGTTGGAATTTAACGTCCCTGTCTGTCTACCCCAACTAGAATAAGCTCCAGGAAGGCAGGGACAATGTCTGTCTTCTTTTCTTTCTTCTTCTTTATCTTTTCTTTCTTCTTCTTATTTTTGTTTGTTTGTCTTATTTCCTGCTGTATTCTTGGTGCCTGGAACAGTGCCTGGCACCAAGTAGGTACCCAGAAGTTATTTGTTGAATGACTGGAATGAATAATAAGCCGGTTCAAATGTCATCGATTTTATGTGAACTTTCTTGGCTAAGCCAGAAGGTGAGTTAGGTTCAGCGTTTCACATCCACATATCCATGTCCACATATATCCATGGCTTAGTCTATTTGGGCTGCTAGAACAAGATACCACAGGCTGAATGGCCTATAAACAGAAATTTTTTTCTTAACAATTCTGGAGTGTGGAAGTTAGAGATCATAGTGCTAGTGTGGCCCAGGTCATAGACTTCTTGTTTATTCTCACATGGTGGAAGGGGCTAGGGAGCTCTGGGGAGCCTTTTTTATAAGAACTTTAATCCCATTCATGAAGGTTCTACCCTTACGACCTAAGCACCTCCTAAAGGTCCCACTTCCTAATATCATCACATTGGGCATAGGATTTCAACATAAGACCTTTCGAGGGGCACAAACATTCAGACCATAGCAACCCACAAGCATCTACACACATATGTAATTGATTATAAGCACTTACTTTATTATATTCGAATTATTTTTGTTATTTGCAGCTTCAGTAGGCCAAGAACTGAGGGCAAAGACTGCACTTTCCTCTTATCTACTGAACATATGCCCTGCACCAAGCCCTGTCATAGAAACTGGGGATGAAGTGGTGACTGAGAGACCTAGTCCTGCTCTCAGGAGACAGACATTAAATAAACAGCCACAGCAAGCAGGATAAAGTCTGACAGGTGAACTACATATCATGGGGGTGATAAGGGGGATGCACAATAAAGGAACTAGCCAAGTCTAGCTGAAGGGGAGGCTTCCTGGAGAATGTGACCTTTGAACTGACAGTTGAAGGATGAGGAGCTAGTCCAGCAGCTGTAGAGGAGGGGTAGAGGGAAGAGGGCATTCCAAGTGGAAGGTCTGCTAAGTGCCATAGGCCTGGAGACAAGGGGAAGTTGATAGCTTTTCGTAGTGACTGGAGAGAATTGTGGGAAGGGAGTGTGGGAGGTGAGGCTGGGCAGCAATTAGGGGTCAGCGTGCAGGTCATGAAGCTCTGTAGCTATGTTGAGTTTGGACAATCCAAGAAATAAGGGGGAAGCTAATGAGATATCTTAAGGAGGATGATGACATATTCAGTTTTGGTTTTGAAAGCTCACTCTGGCTGGAATGTAGCAAATGATTGGGAGGCCAGTTAGGAAGTGGTTGCAGTGATCCAGGTGAGAAAAGAAGGTGGCCCAGGGATGAAGAAATGTGAATTTGGAGGTAGATTTAGGGAACAGAATCAATAGAGTAAGACTCATAGGTTTCTGGGTTGAGCATGGATAGATGGTGGTTCCTAAATTAGGTAGAGTAGAAAGAAGAATAGGTTTGGTGAAGGAAAATGATGATTCTGGTTTTGAGTATGATGATTTTGGTGGCTGCAGGCATCCAAGTAGAGATTTCTGAGGAGGCTGTTAGATCTGTGGGTTTGGAACTCAGGAGAGAGATCCGAATTGAACCCCGAAGGCTGGGAGTCATCAACATATTGGCTACAGTTGGAGTCTTGGTCTGGGTAAAATCCCCCCAAAGAAACAGTATATAGTGGAAAAGGTGGAACAGAACATTGAGGAAGCCATCATTGAAAGCATGGGCGGAAGGGGGCTTTGCCGAGAAGGGGCCAGAAAGGAGACTACAGTGACACATCTCAAAGAGGGGTTGGCCCAGGGCGTCAGTAGCATTTGAACCTTCAGGGAAGAGGAGGATTAAAAACTGCTTGTGGGCGGTCATGGGAATTATTATTTTAATAAAAGCAAAGCATTCACAAGGAAATAAGAACTCCGGCAGTAGTCATGGGAACCAGATGAAAATTTCTAAGTCCTCTACTCCCAGTCTCCCCTCACCAGTCCTTTGGTTGGACTTAATGACAGAGGTCACTGGTGAACTTTGCTACAGCAGTTTCTGTGGGGTGCTGAAGAGGAGATGAAGAAGTGGAAACCTTGGAAGAAGTCTCGATATGCAGGGGAGGGAAAAGGTGAGCACTAGTTGGAGGGGTTATAGGGTTGGAGAGGGTGTTCTTTCGCGTTTTAAATTGGGAGCATGTGTAAATGCTTTTGGGTGGACCTGATAGAAAGGAGAGATTGAGTTATAGCAGAAAGAAGGGGAAGAGAATGGGACAGAGCTGGGATACAGAACACAGGAGAACAGTTACCCTGAGGAGAGGAGATCTAGGGTTGTAACTGGGAATGAAAGGGTGGTGTATTTGGTGGGGAGTCTGGAGGTGGTAGTGGCAGAAAGTTGAGGGCATTCCTATCTGGCTGTTTCTCATTTTTTATTTTTATATTTTTTTGAAGTTTATTTATTTTGAAAGAAAGAGAGAGCACACGTGGGTGGGGGAGGGGCAGAGAGAGGGAAAGAGAAAATCCCTAGCAGGTTCCTCACTGTCAGCTCAGAGCCTGACACGGGGCTCGAACTCACAAACCGTGAGATCATGACCTGAACCGAAATCAAGAGCCCAATGCTCAACCGACTGAGCCACTCAGGCGCCCCTCATTTTTTAGTCCTTACATCCTGATAGACCACCCAAGTTTGTTGCCTTCGTGATTGAGTAAACCACATTCCCCCTGCCCCCCCCCCCCCCCCCGCCCCCTTCCTGCCTCCAGGGCAAGCATAGTGAAGTCCTACCTTCCCAATGCCTCCTGGGTAGGAGCCGTGTGCATGGTGTTTGGTAAAAGTGCAGTTTTTCCATGGGGTTTGGGAATGGTTAGCCATCTGGAATTAAGCAAATTTGGATCCCTATCTCAATTCTTATACTAAGTGAGATTTCACAGAGATCTCAGATTTTTTACTTTTTAATTTCTAATTGTGAAACATCTTGGACTTACAAAAATAATGTCACAGAGACCCATAAATCCACTGCCAAGTGAAACAGATGTTAACATTTTGCCATATTTGCATCAGAAAGGAATAAAATGGTAATGAATGATGTAGTTAAAGCCCACCTTCTCATTTCTTCTCTCTCCCTCCTCTCCAGAAACAACCACAACCATCTTCATGCTTGCTTTGTACTTTTATTAGTCATACACGTATCGTAGACACCATATATGTTTTGTGTTTTAAAATTATACATTAGTGGTATCAACTTGCTTTTTCGCTAATCACTGTTTGCCATTCTGTGGCATGATATGGAGATCTAGGTCAATGATTTTAATGGCTGTGTGTTTCATTGTTTACTTACTATTCCTCTGTTGAGGAAAAGTTGGATTTCAACTCTAATGCTTTTATACACAGTGCTACAATGTAGGTCTCATTGTGAATGTGCAAGAGTTTCTTTGAGGGAAATACCCAGAAGCATATTTTATTGGTGAATTTGGTGCATTGCTCACTTTTTCTATTCTTTTCTAATGTTTGTTTATTTATTTTGAGAAAGACAGAGAGAGAGAGAGAGAGAGAGAGAGAGAGATTAAGTGGGGGAGGGGCAGAGGGGGAGAGAGAGAATGAATCCCAAGCAGGCTCTCCACTGTCAGTCACATGGAGCCTGATGCAGGTCTTGATCCCATGAACGATGAGATCATGACCTGAGCCAAAATCAAAAATCGGACACTTAATCAACTGAGCCACCCAGGTGCCTCTCAATGTCTTTTTCTTTTTTAAGTTTATTTATTTTGAGAGAGAGAGGGAGGGGGGAGAGGCAGAGAGAGAGAGGGGACAAAGGAACTGAAGCAGGCTCTGTGCTAACAGCAGAGAGCCCAATGTGGTGCTCAATCTCACAACTGTTGAGTTTGTAACCTGAGCTGAGATCAAGAGTCAGACACTTGGGGCACCTGGGTGGCTTAGTTGGTTAAGTGTCTGACTTTGGCTCAGGTCATGATCTTACAGTTTGTGGGTTCAAGCCCCGCATTGGCTCTGTGCTGAGAACCAAGGGCCTGGAGCCTGCTTCAGATTCTGTGTCTCCCTCTCTCTTTGCCCCTCCCCCTCTCCCTCTCTCTCTCTCTCTCA